>NC_088869.1:14270811-14532682 GCF_032884065.1 Artemia franciscana | reverse complement strand
CAATCTTTTTTCAAAGGGTATGCACTAGGCTAGGGAATAAACGCTTTGCCAGGTTAATAAAAATAAAAATAGACAAATAGAATGAAAAATCATAGAAGAAATCAGACACATGTGTTGGATTTTTTCTTTGGGAGAGGGGCAAGAAAAACAAAATGCTAATGCTTAAAACCAGGGGAACCTTGACCATATGACCATAAGGAAGCCCTAAAAAATTAT
This sequence comes from Artemia franciscana, assembly GCF_032884065.1. Taxonomy (NCBI): domain Eukaryota; kingdom Metazoa; phylum Arthropoda; class Branchiopoda; order Anostraca; family Artemiidae; genus Artemia; species Artemia franciscana. The sequence continues at coordinate 14,532,466 of NC_088869.1, read as the reverse complement.
AAAAACTACTTTTAAAAAATCATAAATACTTATTTATATTTTCCTAAGGACCCTTGTAACCCTGTAGACTCAGCTAGAGTCGACCCAGTCTTAAATAAGTACGTGGAGAAATATGGAGAAAAACACGGGTAGTGCCAGATGATTTCCCCCCAACCACACATTGCACTTCCGGCTGAAGGCAGAAAATAAGCAGATCAGTACATGTACTACGCAGACCATTTACCAGCATGCGAAAAAGTTTAAATTTAAGTAAAGGATTAAGTTAATGTAACGGATAAATGCACAACCCACTTTATATGTCGCCATCGTATTTTTACAATAACACTATTCTTCACCGTCTTGAGAAGCGTTAGTCGTTGTTGAACGTTAGCCTCGGCCGTTCACCATTGTAAAATACAATAATAATATATAAAGCGGGCTGTATATTAATCCCACAAGGGGAGGGGGATACATTTAAACGATGCGTCTTTAGAAATGAATGAAAATATTTATCATTTTTTATAATTTGAATGAAAAGTGTCCAGGAATTAAAAAAAAGTGTATGGGGGGCTAGGGTCCAATGCACCCCCATACACATCCCTGGGAGAAATTTAATGTTTCAAGTAAGAAACTCTGGTTTCGGGTGCCATGATCTGCGGATGGATGAGTTTGAAAAGTACACCTTCCTTTAGGGGTTGCGATACTGTGGCTTGCAAGTGTTGGATTTTTTTCTCGAGTTATAGTTTATTTGTTTTCGGTTAATTCCAGATAATAAGGATACCCGTTTCAAGTGATGGAAAATATTTTTGGAGTAGCAGTATAAGCCAAGGTTACCAGGGTTCCTAATTTGTTGACAAGCTTTTTTTAAAGTAAATTTTTGTCTCCGTAAAAAAATGAGGTGAAAATAGGAAATTTATCCTTCCTCTGATTAAGTTTTCCAGTCTTTTAACTTCCGGTTCAGTGAATAAGACAGCTGACTATTTTATATATTTCATAATATACCATTTAGGATGACAAGGAATCTGAAATACATCTTTAACGAGTAAATGCACTTCAAGTTTGTAGGTCATTTATTTGTTTATTAAAGACAATAAACCATATGCAAAAAGCAAGCACAAGTAGACATAAATATCACTTAAAGAGTTTATGGTTTATTACTGGACGTATTTATTCATAATTACATGCTAATGGTTATGGTGTTAAGAATATAAATTTCAAGGGGTTGATGACTTTCAAAAATCGTGTACACCAGGTAGACTGTCTGTGAAAATCTAGTAGCCTATATGTATTCTTCAAGTTGTCGAGAAAGTTCTCAAAGTAGCGATTTTGTTCATCAAGGATAATGATGAGTATTTTTTTTTCCTTTTCGGACATGACAGGTTTTCCGAATTCCTTTCTTCTGACCCTTGCCAATCCGTTGTTCGCCACGAAAATATTAAGTTTGGTACACAGGGGCGATGCTTCGGTTTTTAGTTTGGGAGGGGGATAAAGAATGTCCCCACAAAATCGGCCAGTGGGCCGACAACTTTTGTGCTGAAAACCAGTGTGCCTTGAAAACATTATTTTTTGCCTACCTTTAGCAAGCAGAGGGCAACAAAGTTTGAGACGATGATTAATAATAGAACTAAAACAAAAGGAGCAAATATAATATCAAACGAACCTGAAAAGAAACACAGATCTCTATTTCTATGGTTTTTTCTCGTCCTAATTTCTACTTTTCCCTCCCTAGGCTCTTGAACTTGCTATTCTGGAATTAGGCATTGATAAAACCAGACGCATGTAAAAAAAAAAAAATCTTTTTTTTGGGGGGGGGGTGGATTTTAAGAAAACGTAAAAAGTAGTGATTTATTTGAACTCGGCTATATAAAATAAATTTGGAAAGTTGTGAAATGGATATATCAGTCGAGGGATTTGATCCACGGGCCCCCTCTTATCCCTTCATGGAAATGTCAGTATGAGAATGTTTGTCGAATAAATTTCATTCTAAAAAAAATATTTTGACTGCGATAAAATCTCAAATTTATTAGGCAATACTAGAGCCGGATGGGTCATGGTTTACAAGAAAAAGAAAACAAAAACAACGAAACAAGAACTCCGCCCCCGATGAATACGCTTATCTTTTCTCACTCACTTTTAATTATCCGATTATTTAATTATCCAATCAGTTAATTAACAATTGATTTAATTATCCAATCCTCCATTCTTCAAAAACCCTGTCTATGTACAAATGGACATACATCCCCATATTCCTGATATTCCTGGTGTCTAGTCAGCAATTACTCTACAAAATTTCCCGCCCATCTCTTTCCTCTTACCCCAATCCCAAGGATTTCGTTCCTCAACTCCTCCAATTCCTTACAATTGAGCATAAATTGCTCTGAATCGTCGTTATCCCCACACTTCGGAAAGAATATGAACCACTTGTTGACCTAAAGCTCTCGAAAAAAATTCTACTTTTTCAAGTCTCATAAAATTTAATAATATAAATTGCTACATGCCAATTTTCGTATAAAAGAAGCACATAGTCAAATTATAATTGGAATCCATTCCAATTGTTCAATAACTGCTCAACTACTTTATAATTATTCAAATTATTTTTCAAGATCAATAATTATTATTGATAAACATCAATGTCAATAATTAGCAAATTACTCAATAGTTTTAGTAATTGGATATTTTGGAATAATTTCAACACGATTTATTAATCAATTTAAATTACCGAAACTTTTCTTGTTTCTTACAGTCATAGCTATTTTTTATTTTTGTTGAGTTGTTAATTTATATCTGATTTTTATTAATTCTGTTGAGTTGCAAAATTCATGTTTGTTCAGTACATTGGGTAGGGTCTTGTAAGGTGTTTATTTTCACATGATCCGTCCCATCCATCTTTTATATAATTTTCATTGTTTATATACCAATTAAAAAGCGATTCGATAACACTTTGATTCGTACTTGTATGGGAAAATTATCGGAAGTTAACCCCTTTCCCTCCCAACCACCTTGAAGGGGGTAATTTCATTCTTGTTGATATGCCTCAACTCGTTCGACTTGATACAACCGTTAACTTGTATGAAGTAATTTTGTTTTACGCTGTGTACTGATCATCTGAACTTGGAAGGGCAAATTAATTGAAAATCTGGGAGGGTATGTTATATTAATTGTTCTCTATTAAGTTGTTTAAATTTGGAAGGAAATCTTGCTGAGACCAGACATTATGAGTTGTACGGAGGCGCTAGTTCACTATATTGTAGCCGGGGGGTGGTAAGGATTTTTTTATTCAGATAGAAAAATAGTGTTTTTTGCAAAATCTATGGGAGGGTAGTCTTGCTGTTGTATATTTATTTTTCAATGCAAATGCAGAAAAGGTAGATTTCAAATTTTAAAGGGGTAATTTCCTCTCCCCAATTGGCATCCCTGGAATTAAATATTCTGCTAAAACACATAATTAATTACGATACATTGGAAAGTCATTTTTCACTATAGATCTGTGACGGATGATCAGGCAGTCACTGATATTAGCTCACGAATATGTATGGGGGGGATGTATTTTTCAAAGTCTGAGGCTGGTGTATTTTGTTTTTCTTTCAGTGCTAATACACAGGGTCGTATCCCGGACTTTTCGGAAGGGAGGACAAAAGTTTTTAAATCAAACATTCAAAATTTGTTTATACTCATTTTGTTACGTTTTTAAGAGTCGAACAAACATTCTTTTTTTTTGGGTGGGGGGTCGAACCCCCCAATCCCCCTCCTGGATACAGCCTTGATAATACGTAATTAAGAAATTTTTTGAAGAAAATACCAAAAAAAAAAGATTTTTCAAAATTCAATTGACGCCCCTGCAGACACCTGTACAGTTCAGGCGTTTTAGTAATTCTGGATAAACATATTTCCATTGCCTTTTGTTGTTAGAAACTCCTGGTGAATAAATAAAAATCAATGTAATAAAACAGACTCGATGATAAATGCATTACTATTTAATATTAAACACCGCTTTTAAAAATCATTTTGAGAGAATGCTGACATGCACATAATTAGAGTATTCCTAGTTGACGGTTCTACCATCGCAAGTCTTTTAAAATCTACTTAGATTTGAGGTAGAAAAAAAAATTGAGGTTAGAATCAGCTAATAGTCTCATTAGCGTTTCTAGAATCGTTCATTTTCTTTCGGTCCTATTAATACTTCTTCCTAAGAAATAAATTTCGTCAAGTCTGTTTTCACGTCAGTGATTATGCCTACAGGAAATTTAATATTTCCGTCATTAAAATCTTTATAGTTGAAAATTCTGAGAGTTAGTAAAAATCAACTTTCACTACTGTTACATCATTTAATCAATCCCCTTTGGGGATGGCCCGGATATAAGATTCAATTGAATTATCCTACTTGATGCGAGGATTGCTTGAGGACCATTTTGAAAATAATACCTACAGGGAACATAGAATAACATTTCGATTATTTCAGTTTTTAGTTGATTCTAGAAATCACTGAAATGGACTGAGGGATCTCGACCCCATGATATTGTTTCTTTAAGATTCTGATTATTCTGAAATTAGATATTTTTTTTTATTCCTATTTGAACTATTCCCCTCTCGTCCCAGAATTGGCCTCCCTCGTACGTGGCTGATGGATAGGATAGATTATAAATATTGACGGGCCAAGATTAAATATGTTAACTGGAAAATCGAGATTTGGATTTGTTGTAGTTTAAAGTAAAAATGGTGACACGTTTGTATTCTTTAAACCAGACACGGTGGGGTTTTGAGCCCGTGTCCACCACGAGAAATCGATATTTTTGACATGTCCCAAATAATTCCTTATTTTTCCGTCTAAATCGAGCATTCACTGAGCTTTTCATTTCAAGCCCCCTCCTCTGTAAATAAATTTCTTTTTGATAGCTGGATTCAGAAAAAAACCGCAAATTATATCGGTTTTGGGAGTCGTCACCTGTAACATAACATCTCCTTCATGACAATGGAAAACTTAAATTAAATTTCGATTTCACAAACTGAAATATTGCCATCTTTTGGAAAGTCAGATAGATCTGAGCTTCAAAACATGTTTTTTTGTTTTCAACAAAAAAAAAACGCGTACATAGTAAGTTTTTTTGGGGTCCCAATAATGAAAAAAAATACATGATAATTTAATTAGAAGGGCCCAGCAATTGAGAAAAAATTAGGATCGTGTGAAAATAAACAACAGCTAAAATAATAGGGGATTTCCAGGACGGTGAAATTTGTTCAAACCTTAAATGAATATTTCGGCTCTATATCCAAGAGCTGTACTCAGCAAAACACGTATATTAATGAAATAAGAACTAATAAAATGCGATCTTTAAAATGCTGAGTTAAATACTTGCGATACAATTTATGTAATTTTATGAGTCATTATTTAGAATTTTGGGGTGCCCCCTCGTATAAGTGCTTATTCTCAACCCGTCCCCCTGGACAAGTCTTCTGCCACCCGCATATTAGAACTTATGTTCATGGATGATATTTACATCGTTAAAATCTTTTTAGTTAAGAAGATCTTGACGGTTAGCAAAAAAAAAACTTTCACGGCCTAAATCATGACTGAATTATCGAATTCCCCTCGCGAAGATGGGCCGAATCCGAAGATTTGATCGAGTCCTTGAATTTTCCGTAGTTGAGTCTTGCCTTAAGGTCTCCCTAAATTGAATAGCAAGGGAGTGTCTTTCTATGGGAAAGATGACCTTTCTCTGACTTAAATGTTTCTCGAAAATGGAGATGAAAACACTAGCCAGGATGATTAGACATGAACTATTTCCTTTCAATTCTACCTCCTCTTCATTTTAAACTGAATAGATATTAGGAAGCTTAAAGGGATGCAGCAAATACTTCTCTGCTGTGCTACGGAACATATCAAGATTTTATGTTTTTAATTAGGTCAATCAGGCACGTACAAGGGAACTTATTCTGGGAAATTTGCGTACCATTGGGAGATTAGCAAATTGCATTAAAAGTTTGGGAACATTATAAATATGTTATTGATTTAAAGGCCTGGGCCAGTACATCATTTTTGGGATTTTGAATCCGTGGAATGAAATTGGTTTCAATGGGTAAAAAGGCTTGTTATGCATTCCTTATATATATAAGCTTTAAACACTTGGCCCAATTTTGGTTTTAATAAATTTACTAGAAAAGCAATTTTTTTTGTACTAAAAGGAAAATCCGAAAATGGTCTTTTTTCATTACTTTAATAAAAAAAACAGCCCGTATTAATTTACATTACTCGCGTGATTTGTTGCTAAGACAATTATACCTTCAAAGGAAAGCTGCGTCTTAAGTTGTTTTGCCATGTGTTTTAAGCTTATTTATATTAAGCTGATTAATTTGCCAAATTTGAAATTTTTCCAATTAAAATGCGAGAAAAGTTAATTTTTTATAAGAACATCTTTTAATATCTCTGGAGAATCGTCAATTCCCTCTAAGAGGGTCACAAATATTTAAAGACGGATCTAGAGCAATCTTTATTTTGGGGTGGGGCTCAGTGTGACAAGGGTGCCAATAATTGACCAAATTGACGAGTTTATTTTAAAAAGAGTGAAAAATAGGAAAAAAACATGAAATCAGGGTGGCAGAAAAAATCTTGGGGGAGGTTGCCCCTGGACCCCTCGATCTGCCAGTGCAAATATTTTCTATTTTGCTGACTAAAACTATTTTGGTAACCTATCACTTGAGATGTTCCAAACCTTGGGGTATGTTTTTGAATACTTTTTTTTTAAAAGGAATATAGTATTAGCCATGTGTATAGATATATTGCGTTGCCATCTTGATTATATGGCTGGCCTTAGAGTATGTTTGTACTTAAGGGGGGACTTTTGGACCGTGCAACATCTTGACATTTTTACGGCTTATACCGTAATGTTTTATATTTTTCAGATGTTAAGATTAAAAGAAAATGAATTAGTTGTGTTGATTTGTGCATGATTCAGTTGGTAGAAATATATACGTGTATATGTGGAAGTTTGACCAGACCCACTTTTAACCCTAGTGTTCCAGTCCCCTGGGTGATCGACTAGTCAAAACCTAAATAAACCCTCGCTTAATGTTACAGGACACGATCGAACGATTCCAGGACATGGTAACCGATACTCGATGATCGGGGAAGTATCTGCTGGGGAACATCATTTACAGATAGAAAATGCCACTTCGTCAGATGATGGAGAATATCAGTGCCAAGTTGGCCCTAAAGGACCTTCGAAGCCTATCAGATCAGATGCCACTTTATCCGTTCTAAGTAAGCTCTTGGTTCTAGATATGGAAGGGATAAACAGGGATGGTTAAAGGTTAAAGGGGTGGGTTATTCATGAGACTTGTAACATTCATTTTTGTGTATTCATACAAACAAGCTTTTCGTGGAAAGAACCTGGGTGAGTAATCGACCCTGAAAATTTTGGTGGGGCTTTAAGCCTATCTGTGCCCTCTCACTTCCATTCAAAATATTGATTCTAGACTATTTGTGATATAGCTTAGTAATTTCCTATATTTTTTCTTCTCTTTTTGTGTTTTATGCAGAGTATAAGTAAAGAGAATTTGTATTGTATACAAAAGATTACTTTTTGGATTTTTGATGGTCCTCGCTTTGATCTGACAAGATTGTAAACCGAAATAGGTTTTGAAATTCAGGCAAAAAAAAAAAACGTTTCTCCAGGAAATTAAAATTTTTTCTCCAACTCGTAAATTGATCTTTAAAATCGAAAAAAAGAAACGCTTCGTGAGATCATTAGACGAAGTACATAGGAGGTGGTTTTTTTTATCATTTTATGGTACACCTCTCTTCACCGAATAAAAGTCATGGATGAGGCTCATGCTAAATCAAGAATCATGGATTAGTACTCGCTAAATATCCTGAAAACACTCAAGTTCCTGATCTATTTCATGTGAGTAAAATCGGTTTGTCTGTTTGGATTCGGTTATAATTAGCTTAGTATACAGTGAGAAAAACTACGATGCAGATATATTTTAAATAAATATTTAATACATAGAGGTGATTAGGTATTTAATACAATGCCTTCTTAGCGACCTGCATTCCATAATTCTCTGTTGTAGTTTCCATATTTTGTTTCTAAAGTGTCATATTTTTATCACATTTTGGTGTATTTCATTATGATTAACCTAACTTCACTTCTTGGGTGTTTTCGGGATATTTAACAAGTACCATATATATATATATATATATATATATATATATATATATATATATATATATATATATATATATATATATATATATATATATATATATATATATATATATATATATATATATATATATATATATATATATATATATATATATATATATATATATATATATATATATATATATATATATATATATATATATATATATATATATATATATATATATATATATATATATATATATATATATATATATATATATATATATATATATATATATATATATATATATATATATATTATATATATATATATATATATATATATATATATATATATATATATATATATATATATATATATATATATATATATATATATATATATATATATATATATATATATATATATATATATATATATATATATATATATATATATATATATATATATATATATATATATATATATATATATATATATATATATATATACCTTCTGCTGGACAAATATCATATCTGAATCACCGTAACCTGTTAAGCATTTTGGATATCACAATTCTAATGTCAATGCTGTGATAAAGCCATTTGAGTGTAATTTATTGCCTTTTGTCCCAAGCTCAATGCTATCTATTTTACGACTAACAGAAATTGATAAGTTATATTTTCTCCTTTTCTTGTTTTATAACCCTAACTAAAGTTTTTTTCATAACGTGAAACAGGAAACTGGAGTCATGATCCTTATTCATAATTGTAGTGGTTAAATTTTAATGAGGTACTGACTTATTTTCCGTTTTGAAGTCATGATTTAACATGAAATTGTTTGCAAAACGATATCTTGTAAAACAAAGCATGGGATATAAATTGAAATAGAAGGGAAATGCTTTTCTGTAAAATGAAATGGATATTTGGGAAAATAATACTGTTATGAAGAACTGGCCAGTCTTTAAGTCCCCACCCCCCTATGTTATGGAAACATACCCCCTCGCAAATTTTCTATTGACGTATATGAGAGATGTACAGCTGCATTTTGTGTTTATTGAGGAGTATATATAGCAGAAGGCAAGGCCCTAACGGAGGGGAGGGGTTGAGCCACTCCCCCCCGAAATGTTTGTTCGGCTAGTGGAACCGTAATAAGAATACACAAAAAAATTATGTGTTTGAAAGTTTTTTTATACCCCCTCCCCGAAAAAATAACCCTCCCCTTTCCCGGGCAAAAATCATGGAAATGGTCTTGGCAAAACGTCTTGTTTGCGTTTTTTTCTACTATAACACCGTCATAATACTTGAAGACATTTTTTCACCACAAAAATCGCTAGCTTGTTTGCAAAAATTTTCCCTCTATGGGCAGTGCCATTTTAAAAGTGGCCTTGTTCACCAGGGGCCGATACAAATTTTGTTTGGGATGGGCGCCAACAAAACTTGGCTCCTCCATAGGGATATTTCACCTCCTCATTTTTATGGTTAATGCAGCTCTCAATCTTCTGGGGAGAGAGCATGTGCCCCTTAAACCACCCCTTAAACCCGGCCTTGACGTTCACCGACGTAATATGATAACTTCAAAGCGGCAAAAATTTAACTCCTTAGCTATTTTTTTTATAACTTCGAAGAAGAAGAAGAAGAAGAAGTTTATTATTCAATACAATACTAAATACAATTAAAAATGGAAATACAATACATTTATTCCCCCTCGAAAGGCTCCATGGCCAGGGATACACGGGGGAAAGTGGAGTTACCCTCCTCTTCTTAAATGGAGAGGTTATTTATTTTTTGATTAATTTCAGTTTTATTTCTCACTTTGAAGCTATTTCATTGAGAAACAGAGACTACTTGTAAAAAACTACTGTCTAAAAAGTTTGTGTATCTAGGAGAAGTTGATTTAAGGATCCCCAGTACCAGCTCATCATAACTACCATTAAACTAAATCTTGCTTTAGATTTTACATGTCATTGCACCCAGGGCTGTGTCCAGATTTTTTCGGGGGGTGGGGGTTACAAAAAACTTTAAAAAACGCATCAAAAGTTTGTTTATATTCATTTTTGTTACGTTTTTTACGAATCGGATGAACATTTTTTTGGGGGGAGGGGGTAACAAACTCCCTACCCCCCTCACACACCCTCCCTGGATACGACCTTGAATGCACCTAAATAGAAAATGTCCCGATTCACATCACAAAATACCGCAAAATGGGCAAATTCGCAATCTATTTGGAAAATTAATATCCCTCCAATTTGTTAAAAGTATTATGTACGGAGAACTTGAAAAAAAAAAACAATTATTTTTACGACGATCAGGTTTTGTTAAACGTTTTTTGTTTTTTTGTTGCAGTTTTCGATATTTTCCCATAAAATTTGCAAACCAGGTTCAGCTAGGTTAAAAAGAAAGATAAAACTACACTGAGGCGGGGGGGGGGGCTGTTTCTCCTCTGAAATATTATAATTCAACCCATAATTTTGTGTATGTTCCATATGATTTGCCTTGCAAAGTAAATTCTTACGTATATACTTGTCTGTCAAGTCAATATTATTTGTTATTGAAATTGCATCTTCCGCGGTTTAGTTTCATAATCTTTTATGAGCTTTAAATAGTCTACTTACTCTCTCTCTGTTACTTTGGTTATTTTTTATGCTTAAATTTGTTATGATGTTTTTTCACTTTTGTCTTTTCTAAAATACACTAAAATAAAAAGAAGACTGGAAATAGATCGAGATAATGTGGAAAATACCAACCTCATAGAAAAGGGATTTTCTATATGCGAACATAGAGTACTGTAAACACAAAAATCAACAAGAACGTCACTAATCAGGGGTTGGCCACTTTTCCAAATCTTGCGTAACAAATGGCGTTTCTTATGTGGCAGTAGACTATGCACAAGACAGGGTCGTTCCTGGCGTTGGTTTTGCCCAGGGCAAATCAATTACGCTGTCGTCCGACTCAAATATAAGCAAAAAATGCCTAATAAAAGTGTAAAATTGGAACAAAGTGGGCAATTTCCCAGCCCCCAAGCCACAACACACACCCGGGCAACTGCCCTGGTAATGAGGCAACCGGGTATAACCTTGGTAGGGAGCAATTCCCTAGATTTTGGAAACACATTTTTTTTCATTAAAATTATCAAAAATAAAAAAATCGCCCTCCCCTCTCCTAGATTTTCATAATGTTTTTTGCATCTTTATAAAAATTCTGACCCCTCCTCTACATTTTTATTGATTTGTTTTCCGTTTTGTTAGTTTTTAATCCTCTATCTTAGATGAAAACTAACCTTTAGTTCAGCTAGTTCAGCTTCAAGTGAATTTGTCTCTTTTGGCATCTCTTAATCGCGCGCAGGATAATAACAGATAAGATTTATTTATTTTTTATTTTTTTGTTATTTATTTTTTCTTACGAGAGGTATATTTTATTCGGCACCTTTCTCCAATATCGAGATAAGTGTTCGTGGACAACTCTGATTCATTGGTGAAATTTCAGTTTCAAGGTATTTGTAGTCCAAAGTTTACAAAGGAGTTTATAAAGTTTAAAGTTTATACAGCCATGTAGGCTTAGTACAAATTTGTTTTGGGAAGGGGCATACACAAGACCATATCCAGCATTTTGGTTCAGGGGGATATTTTTTTCAGGGTCTACAAAAAACTTTACAGAACGCGTCAATATGTTTATAACTCATTTTTGGGTACTTGTATGATCTACTCCCACCCTTATATTCTTCTAATATGTTTTTCTGACGCTCAATCCTAATGAAATATACCTAACGTATGATAAAAATATAATGCTTTAGAAACAAATTTGGGCTATATGTTTGCACATTAGGGGGGTGAGGGTAAAGTATAACGTGTATGCGTGCCTAATGTGGTAGGCCCAATTATTCTACATAAGATGTAGTAAGAAGTGTTCTTTAACTTCACACCGTCCAATATTTTACCCCCCCCCCCCCCAATGTGCAAATATATAGCCCACATTATGTATTTTCCATCTATTCTGTCACTTCTCTTTGTCTTGTCTCACGCTAAGCTGAAAAAAAAAAAAAAAAAAAAAAAAAAAAAAAAAAACGGCTCTGCAATGCTTTAATGAATGAACAACTAGAGCGGTAGGGCGTATATCATACAAGTACCTATTTTTGTTACTTTTTTACATGTAGGATAACATTTTTTTGGGAAGGGGTTAAAACCGGTATGCTACCCCTCCTGGATATGGTGTTGGGTATAGATTTAAAAAAGAAGGCAGGCAAAATAAGTGAAAACTAGGCCGTACCTAGGGGGATATCTGGGATTGACCCAACCCCCCGCTCCAGAAATTTTTGTCCTACACTTGAAAACGAAACAGAAATGCATATAAGCACATTTTTTTTTCGTGTTTTTGACTTTTTGTAAAACTTACTCCGTAAGAAACTCACTCCCCAGAACAACCACAAGAAATTTTAGGGAATTGGCAAAACTTTCAAGAGTTCACGAGACAGGGGTATCAGCTATCTTCTTCCATTGCGCTTTCTTTCTGTTTCTTTTATTACAGTTTAGGTGTAATTTTGTTTCTTTTATTACACTCAGGTTCAATTGAGTTGCTGAATCGTTATTGGTGTAATTTATAAAATGAAAATATTGCTGTAATTCGACAAGCCATTGAACTCCTCCACCCAAGGCTGTACCCAGGGGCGTTTCGGGGGTATGAACGGCCCTTCCCTGAAATGTTTGTTCGACTCGTAAAAACGTAACAGAAATGAATATAAATTTTTTTTTAGGTCTTTTTTTAAGTTTTATTTTGACCCCCCCCCCTCGGAAAAGTCCTGCCTCTACCACAGGCTGAATACTTCGCTAAAATACTTCTTCACTAATGATCCTGTAAAGTTTTGAGCTTTGAAAAAGTATAACTAATTGTCACCAAGGTGTGGACACAAACCTAACTTTCTGATAATATTTAAATGAGTGACATCATTTTATTGTTGATAGGAATTGTTTTTGTGCTTGTCACAGTTCCGGTGCTGAAATTCACTTATGTCAATTATTGATTTGCTCATTTACTCTTAAGGCTTCGAGACACACATGATTATCTTCTGCTGTATCTGCTCATTAAGTTAATTTTTTAATGTCTGATTCATGAAATAGGGGTAATAAAATTTAAATAACGGTTTTTTGTGATGAAACTTATAATAATTTTCAAAATAAATGAAACTTATTTAAGTTAAGGAATAAAATATCACTGTAGAGCCACCCAGAACGCATTATATTAAATACCTAACCAACTCTATATATTAAATATTTAATTAAAATATACCTGCATAGTAGTTTATCTCACTCAGGCTAAACTGACTATCTCCGAGTGTACATAGAGAAACCGGTTTTTGAAAGATCAAGAACAACAGTGTGGTCGGTACAATTAATATATTCACCCCACTAGCAGCTGTCAAGGCAGTTAAAGGGGGAGGCAAATGTATTTTTTCAAAATTTAGGGGGTCTTTTTTTTCAATTTTGCCTATTTAAACATACACACACACACACACAAACATTTTTCAATTAAATTCAAACAAAGAAATTTTCCAAAATATAAGGGAGACCCACTCTCCCTGCACCAATCGATGTCAATAGTCAAGTATCCACCGTTACAGGATTAGAGTAGGCTATATTTTATAAATGACGTTTTGTTTATCAGTGTTGAATGCCCCGCCGAGGATAAGTAGATTAAAACGCTGGAGGTTTTCTAGTTTTATGGGTATCCATTACGTCATAAGCTCCTGTTTCCGTCCCTTTTTCTGGATCTCCCCAGGGAAAGTGTCCCCTGGGTCTCCCCAGAGAAAGTGTCCCCTGGGTCTCCCCAAGACCCAGTTTCTCTGGGTCTGACTTCCTTACATGGAGTCAGAGTGGACCTTAACGTAACTATGACTGAGAACAGCGTCGTACGATAACCACGAGGATTGGCGCACTTCAAAGAAAGGCTTTTTTTTTGTAATTATAGTTATAAAAATGGCATTCTTTAAAATCTCAGGGGCATTTTCTTTTTTTTTCAAATTAAAATACCATAAAAGGTATTTCCCCATGTCTAGGGAAGCAATTGCCCCCCCCCCTCCCGTCTATTTTATGCTTGGAAAATAGAAACTTCAAAAAAGAACGGTAATTGTATGATATACCCCCTACCGCTCAAGCTGTTCCTGCATTGACGCACCGTAAACTGGTTTCTTTCGCTAGTTTCTGTCAACTTAACGTTAGAAAAGACAAAGAGAAGCGACAGAATAGATTGGAATGTATAATCTGAGCTATATATTTGCACATTAGGGGGTGGGGGGTAAAGCATTTGGACAATGTGAAGTTAGAAAACATTTCTTACTACATAATACGCAGAACAATTGTAGCTAACACATTTTGTATGAACACCCGCTGTACTCCCCTCCCCTAATGTGCAAATATGTAGCCCAAATTTGTTTCTAAAGTATTATATTTTTATTATACTCAGGTATATTTATTAGGATTGACCTAACTTCACTTCATGAGCGGTAGGGGGTATATTATACAAGTACCAAAGGAACTTTTTCAATAAATCCACGATTATAACTACTTTTCAACTCGCTAATAGCTCAGTCAGTAGGTCAACGCAAATAAAAAATTTAATTGTTACCATGGTATAACTAACAATGCTCTATAAGTAATTCATTCTCTGTTGTTAATTTAAAAGTAACGGATTTTTTTTTTACCTTAGTAAATGCACTCGCTATAAATTTCAGTTTGACGTATCTAGTGCTGATTGTAACTGAAATAATAGGCGTGTTATGTAGCTGGAAATTGTAGTAAAATCACAATTTAAAAGAAATTGGACTTGAGTTTTTGTGTTTTTTTATATATAACTGGAAATCATAGCAGAATCACAATTGAAAAAAATGGACCTGAGTTTTTTTTTTTTATAGATGGAAATTATAGCAAAATCACACTTTTAAAAAAGTTGGACCTGAGTTTTCGTGTTTTTTTTGTGTTTTTGTTTTGTTTGTTTTTTGATGAGCGAATAACAAAGATGTTTTGGTACTTGTTATAGCGCCTATGTATATGGAAGCTAATTAGAACCGGTTCTCATTCAGTTTGCGATCCGTATTGAATGAAATTTATTTAGTTTGCGATCTGTATGATGAGAATATAATATTTTAGAAAACAAATTTTGGCTATATATTTGCAAATTAGGGGGAGGGGGTAAAGTATAGCGGGTCAGCATGCAAAATGTGTTAGGTACACCTATCCTGCATATTACTAAGTAAAAATTGTTTTATAACTTCACAATATCCAAGTACTTTAACCCCCCCCCCTCTAATGTGCAAATGTATTACCCAAACTATATATTTTGTGTTATTCCGTTAGGAATTAGCGTCAGAGAAACAGGCTCTACTTAGCTTCTGTATACATAGGCGCTATAACAGACAAGTACCGGTGTTTTAAACTAATGAATGCATTCCTTTAAATTATAATTAAGCATTATAATATATTATAAAATACGAGATGGGCTAGTCTTATTTCATTTCACCGAACATTTTTTTTGGCAAGTTTTAGTGCTTTTACTAAAAGTTTGAGGGTGATATTAGAAAGGTTTGAATATACCTACATACAGAGGGTACGCATTCTGAATTTCCCACGGTCCTAAAACAACAGGAATAAACTTAATTTTGGGTTGTATCTCAAGGAGTCTTAGTCCGTAATCCCAGCAGAAATGATTTTGCACAAAAAAAAGTGAACAATACAACTTGTTTGGCTGAAAATAATAAATGGAAGCCCGACCCCGCAGGCACAACCCCCCCCCCCTGGAAAAAATTTCGTGTTTTGCCATTACCCCTTCCCCCTCATGTTATATGTATTAATAAGGGGCGCCAATTTAAATTAAAATGTAGGGGGAAGGGGCAAGGATTTTTCCCTTATAAAACACAATTGTAATCTGTTTTCAAAATCTATGGAGAGAAGTATTTTTTCAATGAAAATGCCAAAGAGGAATTTTTTCAAAATTCCCGTTATCCCACTCCCCCTCTAATTGGCTCCCTTTCTATTGACCCTATTAATACATACCTGAGTGAAAAACGGATTATCTAGAAGGTGTTTTGAAAATTTTAAATTTCGTTTTTTTTCGGTTTTTCATAGGAATTACGGTACAATTTTCCATTCTTTCTTCCTTTTGAGACACGATTGCAAATAATATAAAAAGCTATGCTGGCTTCAAAGCTAATTAACAGGAACCGACTTAATTTTCGGTACCCAAGAGGATCGTAGTCCGTTACTCCAGTGGAAAGAAACTGATGGAAGAATGGAGGACGGTACAAATTGATCGAGTGAGAAGGGTAAATGAAGCCCCGCCATTACAGGTCAAGCCCTTCCATGGAAAAAAGAGTGCATTGGTGCCATTACCCCATTAAAGCATACCCAGACAAAATAGCTTGTAAGGAGGTATTTTCAGTGGTGTTTTTCTTAGGGGGGCAGAGGGATTACCCCAGGTGCAGAAATTTCACGGGCGTAAAATTTCAAATAAATAATCTAATTATTTTGTAGCTTTTTAATTTAATTTTTATTAAAATAAAGCGGAGGGAGCAGTTATCAGTAAGTATAAGCAAATTGAATCCAAAGTTTTTATTTTTACCACATTTTCATCACTATTTTTAACAAGATAATTAATAAGAGATAATTAATAATTTGCAAAGGCTAAAGTAAGAAAAGTCAGATTTAATTAAAATAAGAATTTTTGTTAATAAATGAAAATTTAGTTAATAAATAAATTTCTTTGGAAATTTGGCCTGGAAATTTTTGGGAAACGGTGGACGGGGTACTAATCAAGATTTTCTCAAGGCACAAAAGAGACAAGAGCCGCCAATGGGTATTGCGAAAATTTTACATTTTGCTTCCTTTGGTTTTTAATAGGAATTACACTGCAATCTTCTTATTTTTTGTTTTTGAAACATGATTGCAGAGGATATTTAAAAAAATGTCGGTTTCAAAGCTAATTAACAGGAATCAACTTAATTTTCGGTTGTACCCAAAAGAGTCCTAATCCGTAATCCCAGCGGAAATGAATTTGCGAAAAAAAATACAACTTGTTTGGGTGGGAGTAATAAATGAAGACCTTTGCTTTTAGTATGAGAACTTGTGGCTTTTCACACAGTGATAAAAATCGCTGACTTGCTTTAATTACTTGGGATAATTGACGTTCTGAATATGCAATTAAAGGATGCAAAGAAATGACTAAGTATCCCTTTTTCTTATTTCTTATATTAGTCATTAATGCACTAAGATGAAGTTAAGATGACGAATAAAAATCTTTTATAAGCTGTTTTAGTTACTCGGAATAATTCATTGACGGTTCTGGCCTCTCTTGCGCCTGGGCAAAAATCCTGATTAGCGCCCCCTTCCCCTGTCTCTCAAAACTTCATAGGTCATTTTAACAATTTTTTATTTATTAACCAAATTATTTTTAGTTTGTTAATAAAGGAATGCTTTATTATTATTATTTTTATTATTCTTATTATTATTATTATTCTAACTTAATTATTATTACTTTTCTTTAATTTGTTTTTATCTAATTAATAATTTATTAATTATTTTCATTCATTATGAGGAAACTTTAATAAAATCTGCTTTATTTTAATAAAATTAAAATTTCAAAAATTACAAAATGATTACTAACCGTTAGATTATTTGTTTGAAATTTTACGCCCTTAAATTATTTGTGCCCGGGGTAATTACCCCCTTTGTCCCTATCCTAAAACCGCCTCCGGAATAGTTAACAATCTGAATGTACAAATAACTAATGCAAGAACCCTTACCATTAAAAACAAGAAATTATTAATGCGTCAAGATTTAGGTAAAATCAAAAGACAATATAATGGATAAAAAGCTTTTACTGACTTATTTTAATTACTCGGAATAATTAACGCGTCGAATATGCAATTAAATAACAGAAAGAATGAGTACTTACTAGTTTTTCCCATTTTAAAAATATAATAATCGGTAACGCATAAAATTAAGACCTAGCGGAAGTCCAAGCATTTTACTCCCTAGTCAATTCTTTTTTAGGGGCGGCAACTCGATCAAAGACAAGGTTATCAGTTTTCTTCGTCCCTTCAACTAGATAAACATGCAAAGGTTGAACTTAAGGGGTTTCTCACTCAAAATACGATTAGGTGCGGGTTATCCTTAGCAATTCTTCTTGTAATTATTTATACAATATAATTTTTTTTATAAATATTTATTAACCGGCAGTTTGGTGTCTGCACACTATTTATTCTCAAGACTCTGTTTAAACCGGTTACAACTAGCTAATACTTCACTGATGCGCTCAAGAACAATCCGAGTGGTTAGTCCCTTGGTCTAATTTATGCATTCTCACGCGCTCCGATTACAGCTGCATCTAGTCTTTTGAGGGGAATTTTTGACTTCGGAACACAAATATGTGAAGTATTTAAACGGACTGCAGCCAGTAAGTATATATTATAGAAATAAGTTTCCGATTGTTGAATAGGATATTTTTTGCTATATTTTTTTATACCCCACAACAACAGTGTCAAGTGTAGCGATCTAGAATACAAACCCGAAACAGGTTTTATAATTATTTTGAAATTATTATTTTGAAATAAGGAGCGACCCGGCTCAATAGTAACCAAAACCCTAAAAAATAGAATTTTGATACCCATAGCTACATCAAAAGAATCGCATTTTAATGCTGATTTTAAATATATAAATTTCATCAAGTTTAGTCTTACCCATCAAAAGTTACGAGCCTGAGAATATTTGCGTTATTTTAGAAAATAGGGGGAAACGCCCCCTAAAAGTCATAGAATCTCAACGAAAATCATACCGTCAGATTCAGCGTATCAGAGAACCCTACTGTAAAAGTTTCAAGCTCCTATCTACAAAAATGTGGAATTTTGAATTTTTTGCCAGAAGGCAGATCACGGATGCGTGTTTATTTGTTTTTTTGTTTTGTTTTTTTTTTCCAGAGGTGATTGTATCGACCCAGTTGTCCTAGAATGTTGCAAAATTGGAGGGCACCTAGGCCCCCTCCCACGCTAATTATTTTCCCAAAGTCAACGGATCAAAATTCTGAGATAGCCATTTTATTCAGCGTAGTCGAAGAACCTTATAGCTATGTCTTTGGGGACGAATTACTCCCCCACAGTCCCCTTGGGAGGGGCAGCAAGTTTCAGCTGGAAGTAAGGAACAGCATTAAAACTTAAAACAGAAACAGAAATTATTACCCATATGAGGGGCTCACCTCCTTCTAATACCTCGCTCTTTACGCTAAAGTATTTTTAGTAATTTCAACTATTTATTCTACGGCTTTTGTGATTCAGGGGTCATTCTTAATGAATTGGGACAAAATTTAAGCTTTAGTGTAAAGAGCGAGGTACTGACGAGGGGGCGAACCCCCTCATATATGTAATAAAACATGAGAATACAAAAGTTCTTTAAGTAAGCTAATTTATAAGCTACGTAAATCTTTTACTAATAAAAAGATTCGTAAAACATTAAAAGTTCTAGTTGCCTTCTTAATTAACCAAAAAATCGGAGGGCAACTAGGCTTCCTACCCCGCTCTTTTTTTCTGAAAATCATTCGATCAAAATTATGAGAAAGCTATTTAGCAAAAAAAAAAAAAAAAAAAAAAAAAAAAAAAAAAAAAAAAAAAAAAAAAAAAAATGCAAATTTCGTTTTAATTATTCCTCTGAGGAGAGCCAAAATCAAAACATGCATTGATTCAAAAACGTTCAGAAATTAAATAAAAAAACAAGTTTTTTTAACTGAAAGTAAGGAGCGACATTAAAACTTAAAACGAACAGAAATTACTTCGTATATGAAAGAGGCTGCTTCCTCATCAACGCCCCGCTCTTTACGCTAAAGTTTTTTCTGTTTTAAAAAGAAAAGTTGAGAGAAAGAGTAAAACTTTAGCGTAAAGAGCGGGGCGCTGATGAGGAAGCAGCCTCTTTCATATACGAAGTAATTTCTGTTCGTTTTAAGTTTTAATGTTGCTCCTTACTTTCAGTTAAAAAAAACTTGTTTTTTTATTTAATTGCTATAATAATTAACAATATATGGTTTCATGGCTCGATGCTTTATGGGCACAAGGGACAGAACCGGGGGACAGGACTTTGAAAATGGACGTTTAAACTTGAACGCCACTTATCAGTAGAATTTTATGAATGTACCCTTTTTATGTTAGATTTTTTTGAGGAGTGAAAGGTATCTTTATTGAGGGAGCAATTGCTGGACTCCAATGAATAACTATTTAATTTACCTATTAGTTTTTTTTCCTCTGTACTCTCTTTTTCCAATAATTAAAAATATTGGCAAGACAGTCTTAATTTAATTGTGGGGAAAAGGTCAAAGAGAATTGACAAAGAAATTTATTGCAACGAAAGTAGGCTATATTTCTTCTTTTTACTGTAGAACTGTTAATACAAATGTCAAAGTCAAGTCCGAATTTGATCGCTTCTGATGTCAATCGAAAGATTTATCAAGAAACCTGAAGTATATTATCTAGGAAATTGGTATTGGGATAGCTATGCCCTAAGTAAAATTTAAAAAGGCATACAGTGTTGCCATTTCCGCGTGAGGGAAACTCGGAGCAATCTAATGGATACCCTTCCCCTCGCAATCCCCTTGTCCCTATATGGTGTAAAAATACAAATGAGTAAATTATAAGAAAGTCCTTTACGGAACCAGTAGGAACTATTTTGGAACGGCATTAAACCGTCAATTTCAAAATTGATATTTGATGATATTGACATTAAGTCTGAATTGGATTTTGCAAAAAAGTACTATTTTTCTAGTCATGTAATTTTGAAACTCTATAAAAAAAATGAGCAAAAACATTTTTTTGCGTATTTTATTTTTCGTTTCTAGAGTTATAGATTTAGCTTAAACAACGAAAAAATTAAGATTTTTAATTTGTGATGATCAACTTTATGTTCTATAACTCTTTACAACAACTTTAGGTTAATATACTTTGAAATTTTAGAAGTCCAAGTAGTACACCTATCTTCAACTATATCGTGTATTCCAGTAAAAAAAAAAAAAAAAAAAAAAAAAAAAAAAAAAAAAAAAACACTTACATTTCAGATTTGCGGCTTACATTCCCTCCCCCCCCCATGGAAACGGGGCAGAATAAGGGCCTTTTCTCACAAGTTTGTTGTAGATTGTATAGTATCCAATTTCACTGTCGCATAAGTTTTGTCTTTTAAGTGGTATAAAGACCCTTCTTGGCGACCCTGAAAATGCTAGTTCTTTCATTGCTAGTGCTAGTATAAAGACCCTTTTTTGCGACCCTTAAACTGCTAGTTCTTTCACGGCTAGTGCTAGTGTTAGTATAAAGACCCTTCTTTTCGAACCTAAAAGTGTTAGTTCTTTCATTTCTAGTACCCCTATGTTGGAAAAATCTTCAGATGTGTATTATCAATTGTTTTTGTCGCTGAATTTCCATGTAACGCCATCTAAAGGCATTTACATCAACGCAAATGAGTCAATAATTAGCTTTTGTTTCTATCCATGCATGTTTTGCTTATACATCTGTACACTTCTCAGTCAAGGGTTCTGTAGGGGCAGGAGGAGGCTTAAACTTGCCCACCTTAGTAATATTTGGACTGGATATAACGCATTTCTGGTTCATTTTTTAAGCCTTTTCCCCCCATCTCTCCTGAAAAAATATTTTCTTTCAAAATATTTTTATTAATTTGACCTAACTAAATTTATTTAGTTGAATTACTTTAATTATCTTTTTTAGCTTACACTCTAATCTTTCATCCATTCTTTCTATTCGTTCAAAGTTTTTTTCGCTCTAGCTTTCACTTAATTATTCTTAGCATTAAAATGTTTTTTAGTAATTGTTTTTATTATTCTTTTTTTATTGTTTTTATTTTTTATTCCTGCAAATAAATAGTTCTTTAACCTGCAAAAGTATCTGGAACATTTCTGTTATTCATTCTAGGAACAAAATTCAAGATTATTTTAAAAGAAATTATCTATCTAGATTAGTTTTCCTGTTCCAAGTATTCGTGTTTTATTCTCGGTTTAATATTTCGCACATAATTTACTAAAATGAAAAGTATCATGGTTAACAAAAAAGGGAGAAAGGGTGCCAAAATAGATCATTAGGCAAAGACGGGGGCTTTGGGGTCGTACCCTTCGAAATCTCACTAGTTTTAAGATTTTTCCTGTGACCCACTGTATTTATAGAGAAAGTAACATTTCATGGAATCGGCCGTTAAATGTATGCGCACATACCTTTCCCTTATATAGCCTCAGAAAGAATGAGGAAAGCCCTTCCCCCCCCCGAACAAGACTGACCGAATTTTTTTTAGAACCAAAGCTTGAGGTGACGGAGAATCTGGAGAAGAACTGACCTGAAAATTTACTCTTTTACTCCCTCTCAGGGATCATGCTTCAGATCCTCCCCTTCCTTAAGGGTCTGGACCCTTAAGGAACCTATGTGTACTTATGGTCATAAACCTTTTTTTTTGTAGCTTTAGTGGGGACCTGGCAATATCGTACATTTTCTTACACTATATTGAGCCATACATAATCTTATGTATGTCATATCTTACTACCATGATCAGGGATTTGTAGCAAAAGTATGATTATACAAAACACCATTTATTGTCTTAATTTCAAAATACACTTTTTTTGCTCAATTTTACCTGCTCGCGTCCTCCTTCTCTTTCTCTGGGTGGTTACAAATAGACCAGCAAATCTTGTGGGTATTTCAGGCTTGACGATTTTGATGTGAGAGATTTCGGGTTTCTATTTCTAATATATTGCCTTTTATTCACAATGCAACTTCGCAGATAGCTCCCTTAGATTTTCCTTGTCTCATCTCCCTCCCATCGTAATCTCAAAGGATTTGTCTTCAGCTATGCTGAATAAATTATTACCCGTTACCTAGAAATAGTCAGGTATCCTTAGCAATCTTGGTCATTGGAATAGACAAAAAGGCCTTCAAGGAACTCTAAAGAAAGTTGACACGACAAATAATTCACTATGAAGTAGTAGCATTAGAAGAGCGTGTGACTTTCTGAAAGTTTCCCAAGTAGAAATTCAATTATTTCATAATAGAGTTAATTACGTTGGGGGTTAACATTTAAACTCAACTTTAAATAATGAGGTACAAGGCATCCTCAAGACATGAATGAAGAGCTGAAGATGATCATATTTTCCAATTCTTTTTGCTTAAGCTGAAATTTTTTTATAAATCTGCTAAAGAAAAAAAAATAATCAAAAAGTAGACGACTTCTTTTGGACGACTTGTTTGCACCTTTCATACAAGAATAATTTAAAACTTGATGACTGGGTATGTAATTTTACCAGCAAATTTTTTTTTAATGTAGGGACTGCCATCTGCCAAGTATACTCGAACACTGCAAACGTTACATATGTTTATGTTACGCTATGAAAGAGTCAACATAGCAGCAGTAAAATGGAATTTCTTAATGAACATTAAATAATTTTTCCAAATAAATTGATTATTTTTTTCTAGAAAGCCTTTCACGTTCAAATTTGGATCTGCATTCCGCACTTTAATTTTTAATAATTAACATATAATGATTGTGGTGAGGGTTATGATGGTTTTATAAATTTTCATATTAGCCTAGTGCGAAGGACTTCTTTAAGTGTGAAAAGTTATGCTTAATGTAATATAACTTAGTCACTTAGCGTAGGAACTTACGTACGTAGTCTGAAAGCTGCTTTAGAATGAAGCAATTCATATACGAATATCGCTGAGACTACACGCTCATCCAAAATCAAAAGACATTAATTCCAAATATTTTATGGTTTTCTTTTAACGATATATATGTATATATATATCCATGCTCTCGGGTAAACATCTGTGTCTTTGAGTGTTCAAGATGCCCGCTTATATAATTCTACCTAGGAAACTAAGAGTAGAAATGAGCAGTATTAGACCTAAAATTTGAATGCTAGAACCAACAATAAATTTTTAAGTATGGTTCTGAAATGTGTTTATTTCGACGGGATAAAGTTTAGTACACTGCTTCCACTATTCCTGAATTTTCAGGGTCTCCCAAGTTTCCTAGAAAGAAATTCGTGCTTTCCAATATCTTCCTAAAAACTAGCTTTCATCCTTACCGAACGCTGAATAGGAATATAAACCGCTATCTTCGTTGACGATGATAAGTAGTTAGTGTTAGAACTAAGACTAGAGTACTAGGGCCAACAGTAATGTGTTTTATAAAATATTTTAAAATATTATACAAGAAAATAATTGAGAAAATTTCCAGATGAATTACCATAGGATGGTTTTATGCACTGTTTCCTCTATTTCTATTTTTTTTGGGGGGATAGGAGTCTCCAAATTTCTCTGAAAGAAATTTTGGTTTCCCTGGGGTAGTGAAGGTTTAAAAAATTACCGCCAGAAGGATCGTCATATGTTTGCCGAATTTACAAATGTTTTACCCTTTTATCTTCTAAGGGGCGAAAATGCCCGGTGCCCCTCCCCTTCTGCGGTTACCTGTTTAAAGAACTAAAACAATGAATGTATTTTGCATCATGATGCCCCAACATCATCTTGACTGGGTTATATTATGCAAAATGTATTTATCTAGAGAGTAAAAAAAACTAAACATGTATTTCGGGCTTTTTGAGTCCTAATCAGTTGCTTATGCAGCGAAGTGCTTTACCTAGCTTTATGATACGGATGGTTGCAGAATTAATGTTTGAGGTGAGTAACAACGAGGCTCCTTCATTGGTATATTTTACCCTTCCAACCTGATAATTATTGCAATTTTTAGCCTTCTTAAGGGAAGGGGTCACGTTTCCCGAAACCATCTCCTGGATCCAAACCTTCTTACCACTGCTTCTGATAAGAAGCCATCTCCAAAAATGGCATATGCTTGGCATGTAAGATGACATAAATGGCAGAGAAAATAGCAAAAATGGCTCCCTTATTAATGCCATTCAGTTAGGATTCGCTGCCTCGACACTAAGTGGTGTGTCAATGGCGTTTCCATTTATCTTCAGTCTCCATTTTAACATTGAGAGTTGAAGTTCAATAATACGAGCAAAGTACTAATCAGCTTTTTATGAAGCTTTTTAGGCATACAAGAACTATGCAAAATTGGCTTGATATTAGGTGCTCCCCAACTATTTCAGCACGTGAGAAATGGGAGACATAACATTTGCTGAAGAAAAACAACAGCAATGACTTTTAAATATATTAAGGTCCCCTAAGGCATGACAAAATGGAACACATTGGCCGTAAGAGGATTGATCCTAAGTCTCATTTAGTCAAAATGTCACATAATGCCCTTTGAATCACTATAACTCATGTTCCTGCTGTTTCTTCTGCTACTATATCGAATCTGGCGAATTCGAATTATATCGAATTTAAAGTTGAAATCAGCTGATAACAGCGGGCAAAAATATTTTGATTTTTTTTATCTAGAAAAAAGAGGAAAACTAAAACTAAAAAGACAAATTGATAGATATGAACCATCACATATTCAAATAGATTAAAAAAAAAAAAGGATTTCAAGATACCATTGTTACAGCATAGATAACTAAATAAAGAAATGTGTTCATTTATTTTTGTCAATTTTTGTCCAGTTTTATTTTGATGTTTATAAGGAAAAACTAAATAAAAATAAAAAGGAAGTTAATAAAAAAAGTGAATTAAAATAAAAACAAAAGGTAAAAGAACTGAACAACCCTCTTTTTTAGTACCTCCCACGTCCGTGGACTTGCTAGACGTCCCTAGAAACGGAAAAGTTGACATAAAGGAAAACGAAGAATTGGTCATTACCTGCGTCATTCGTGGGGCTAAACCAGCGGCTGAGGTTGTTTGGTACAAAAGAAATAAGAAGATAGAAATTGGTAAGTCCTTTATTTTCCTTACCACTGCCTCTGATAAGAAGTCTTGATTAAACATGCCGTATGTTGAGTTGAGTTTGGAATGGAGTTCGGAATTTGAATTTGGAATTGAATTTAATTGGAATTGAGTTTCCCAATTGAGTTTGGATTGCTGCGTGGGCACCAAATGTTCAGTTTAGGAACTGTTTATAAATATATAAAAAAAACGAGATGAACGTGAAACCATGGGCACTTTTAGCCGTCAAATAAATATTAAAAAAAAAATATTTCGGTGGAGATCTCCCCTCCACCTTCTTCAGCGTCGAAAAAATTGTTGAGTGAAAGACTACGAAAAAATCTTGAATAGTAGCAGATAACAAAAACTTGATTTGAAAAATATTTGTTATTTAAAAATCGAAAAGAAACGTTGCCGTTCCCACAGCCGTTCTTAGGGCCGGTGGTGGTGCCCGGGGAAAAGTGTAATTGCATCGCCACCTCCCGACTCAAATATAAACAAAAAAAAAGGCGAATCAAAGCGAAAAATTGGATCAAAGTGGGCAATTTGCCTGTCACGCGCTCCTCAAGCCACTGCACTCAGGACAACTGCGTTTGCCCCCCTAGGAATAGCTCGCCCCCCTCACTTAGATTTCTTTAATTGGCGCCACTGAATATGTAATAAAGAAAGAAAATTAACGAATTTACTGCCATCTAGGTTTAAAAGTATCTAATGCAATGAGCCTTCTCTTAAAACGTCTACAGTCATACAGATCAAAAAAATTGTGTGTCATTCTCACGTTGGTCGAGGCCATTGTGTTACTCAATCAAGGAGTATGACATAAGTTATTTTGTTTTACTCAAACTGAAGAGTGCATCTTTAATCTTCATAATTCCACACTAAAAATAAAAAAAAGAAAAACAAGGAAAAATTACCGTGCGCAGATTAATAATCTACCTTCATTTTAGTATAATATTCCTAAAATATGTTAAGCTTTATTAAGATACTGAAAGGAGCTGTCTTGAGGTGCTAAAAAAGATTCATCCCAGTCCTATATTGTCATAATAGTTAATAATAATAATTCAAAATAATAATAAAATAAAAAGCTGCTTTCCACGAACAGCTTCACAAGCCTCATTTTTGCTTTCCCGAAGAATGTTGAAGAATTATTATCATCGTGATAATTACTAATATTATTATATTGTTTACTGTTATTAATATTTCGCCAAATCTCTTCCTTTCTATAAAGAAGTTATATCATTCCACGTGTGATTACCGGGAAAAAAATTATGAGAGAAATCTGTCTCACTTTCTAACTCATTATAAAAAGAAAAATTTTGAGATACACCCTTTTATGCTGTTATTGGTGGCTATACAGGGGCTTAAACGGAAATACTGGTCGGAGGGGGGGGGTTGACTAGAACCCAAACAGTTTGCTTCAGGTATCTTAACCCTGTCACTTGACTCTAATGGTAACATATTAGAAATGTATGGAAGATTAGACAAAACAAAAGAATTGAAAGATAGTAGCTGTAGAGAAAGAAAAGGACGAAGTATTAGAAAGACATAACAGCTAATTAGAAAACCCAAATACTTTTTATTAAAATAAGAATTAAAAATTGGGAATATATGCGTCTGTTAATGTAACCATGACAAATTGTCAAAGGTTCTTAATAATTGTCGAGATTCATCAAAAGAAAAATAAAAAATATTCATAGTAAAGACAGAAATAGGACAAACAGAATAAAAAAGAGGGAACTAATCTCATATCAAATATTATTATTTTTTATTAAAAAACAAGAATAAAAAAAAAACATAAAAACTAGACTTCTTTATCGATACCACGACAATGAACTTGAATGAGAATGTACCTTAGTATGAATGTAAAAGTATATAATTATCAATTACCTCAATGAAAGGCTGTATTCAGGGCGGTAATTTCAACACCCCCCCCCCCCGAAATTTTTTGACTCATAAAAAACGTAACAAAAATGTATACAAACAAATTTTGATGCACCTTTTAAGGTTTTTTGTGCTTTTCCCCTGAAAAAATGTCCCCCCCCCCGAACAAAAATCCTGGGCTTGCCTTAATGAATTGTACATAATTGTTCACTCTTTTTTCAAATGTCGGTCCAAAGACTAAAATACTGGTAAGGGAGAAAACGTAAGAGTTAGCTTGCGTTTAATGGAAAATTACAAGCATATTGCACAAAACTAGGGTAATAAAAAAAAAATATTTGATTAAAATATAAATATGCGTTTCTGGATCCAGCCTCGAATTTTAAAAAAGTAAGCAGAATGTTTTGTTTCAATATTTTCTTATTTTTGTTTATAAAATAGTTAGATATATTTTGTTATGGGTATGGGTATGATAGGATATATTTTGTCAGATATTAGGCATGACAAAACTATTAGACTAGCCTATTAGAACATATATATGGAATAAAATAAATACTGTATATTCTATATTTGTTAGTGTTTTATATCATTCGCCCAATGTATAGCGAAAGTACAAAACAATTTAGGAGACCAACATATATTTGTATTTATATTTTTATATTGAACAAATATTTCTTGGTGACGCTAGATGGCTTTGGTTGTTTACCTTTTCATTCGCCTCTTAATTGTGTAATCTTTTAATTCCAGGAGTCCGAGAAGACGAAACAACCCCGGCTGATCAGACTAACCGTTTCGACACTCGATCCAAATTGACAATTCGACCACAAGCCGATGATAATGGAGCAGAATATACATGCGAAGCGAAACACCCGGCCATCACACTCGTAACGTCGAAAAAAGCATCGGTCCAGCTAAGTGTCCTATGTACGTCCTTTTTTTCTCTTAAAAATTTTTTTTTATTTTTATTTTTAAATTATAAACTATAAAATTAAATTATACAAATTTAGTCTTTAATAGACGCGTCAACCCAAAATCAGTCCAATCTTTCATCCCTTATTTTTATGACTATCTACCTTAGTTCTGCCCTAGGAATGACGTATGGAGGGATGATTGATATATTATCTATCAACAAATGAACTGACATCATTTTGATACAATCCTAAAAAGGTCTTATGCCAGATTTGCCTCTCAATCACTCGGATTATCTGACTTGGCTTTTCTACAATTAGCCATGGCTTGATGCTCACACATAGCCTTCTTGATTTTAATTCCTTTGTGTCCTTTTTTTCTTTTAAAAATTATCTCATTATTAATTTTTATTTCTGTGATCATGATCTATCATTAATTTCAAAAACTAAAGTACAAAATATAGTTAAATATGGGGACCTATAACAAAATATAGTTAAATATAGGGTCCCAAAATATGAGGGCCTAGATTACTTTGAATTGGAGGAGGGTTAGGAAAAAATAACTTTTGTTAGTACTTTAATTTTTTGAAGTCGGTGAAAAAATAGAAATGCCTTCCTAGATTTTGGAAAAAAGCCTTTTATTGTATCTTCATAACAAGAAATTAACCTCCTCAGGTGCTCCTACTTGTGGTAGACAGAGGAGGGCGGCTAGGATAATTCAACGTACGTTATAATGCATAATATCAATTTTACAGGTCAGTGGAAAAATGAGAAATGTGTTTAGGATATTTTTAACTGTCATTAAGGACCAGTCTGTGTACAAGCTGTAATCTGTATGTGTCTAAAATGCGGTCAAAAGCTAAATATCTATTTCTCATCTATATGTGTTAGTGAAAACAAGGATATAACGTATTTTTAAAAAAAAATATGAAAAAAACTTCGTTTTTCTTTAACCGATTAAAATGGATTGAATTACTTTATCGGACTTCCTAACTCATGGACTCTAAATCTCTGATTTAAAAGTTACTAGAGGTCCTTCGGATCACTGCATTCAAGGTCGGAAACAACGACTAAACTCCGACTAGACCATAATATAAATACAATTTAAAAATTTTTGCAACATAAAAAGGCACATGACGTTCTGCTAGCCACATAAAAAGAAAAATATTTTTTAAATTTATTATTTTAATTTTATTAATTTTTTTTTATATTTTTCATTTTAAGAGGTTTTTTAGATACATAAAACAGAGAATATTATGACACCAACTTTACCTGAATATTTTATCGAAGAAAACCATTGTTCTTCACAAATTATCCCCCCCCCCAACCCCCAATAATCAGTACTTTTCGTATAGCGACTACAGAATATCCATTCGTCAAAATCGAATAATTTTTTTTATTTTTTTTTTTTTAATGAGCTTCTTTAACTGTGATGTGGCATCGATGGAGAAAGATTATCCATGATCATAAAATTATATATGAATAAAGAATCAATACTTTTTTATTTTGTTTCAAATGACAATATTGTTATCTTTGATCACACTTACCTGGCTTAGTCTGATACGATTGACTGTAGACATAAACTTCTTGTTTCATTTAATATATAGATTGGAAATATCCCCGGGATTCGAGCGTATAAATTTATCTAAAAGTCTATAAATTTAAGAATTTATTTAAATTTATATAAATTTGAATATGTAAGTTTTTGAGTATATATAATTTATCTGTATATAAATTTAGCTCTTTAAAGAATCGTGTTCCGTTTGTTTTTTTAGTAGTGTTGCTCTTGCGCAAGAATTTGTTTAAGTGTTGTTCTATGTCGACTTCCTTGATTGATGTTGTATTGTCACGTTGAAAGGAGGAGTTCATGAATCTGATTTCATAGAGATAAATCTTGAACAAACGAGATCATCCATCACCGACTTCTGGAAATCAAATTAGTACTTGTCTTTCTCCTTGTATTCTGGAAATGCTGGCCCCAAAATTTATACATTTACTAAATTTGCAAATGGTTTGAATTCTTGCGGTTTTTTATGTTACATGTGAAAAAGAGATGTTCCTTGTTTTTCAAGACTGTTATTCTCTTAAATGGGGATTTTGGCTATAGTGATTCTAATGTCGTAAGTTTCATTTCAATCTGACATCACCTTTTGGGGTTTCAAGCTATTTTTCGAAATTTTCACAAATTTATTTTCGCAATGAGCTTCTGCCATTAAGATTAGTCGAAATAGTAGTTGCTGTTCCCAAAATAGCAATTCTTCCTTACTTGATAGTTGTTTTTTTTTTCAAAACACGTTTTTGAATTTTCGTGTACTTTCTCTAGATTTGTAAATGGCTTGATTTCTTGCGGTTCTTTATGTTGCAAATGAAAAAGTGATTCTCCTTGTTGTTCAAGATGTAGTTCTGTAGGTGACTGTAGTTTTCTTAAATGGTTCGGCTATTGTGATTCCAATGATTCAGTCCACTTTGCACGGTTTCAAGCTATTTTTTGAATTTCCCCAAAATTTGTTTTCACAAAAAACTTTTATGGTTTATATTAATTGAAATAATTGTTTTTATTCCTGAATCAGCTTACAATAACAATTCTTACTTACTTTATAGGTTTTTCTAAACGGGTTTTTGAATTTTCGATTACTATGGGCTTGGGTTCGTTCTTTACTAGGTTGCCCTTAAGGGTAATCGTGATTTGTGTTTGAATCGTGAAGTTCCCCATCGATTATCGGTGGGGGGGGGGGGGGGTAAAAAGAATTGGTCCAGTAATCGGTCACAGTAAAGAAATTTGATCTATATATCTTCTAAATTGAAAAAAAGACTAATCTTTTTTGTGATCAACCACAAAATAATAAGACTCTGTTCGACGACAGAAAAAAATGATTACACTTTTTACAATGACACCTTGTCTGATGACACAAACAATGCGACACTTTGATAAATTATTTTCTGATGACATTTCGTCCGATGACAAAATATTTTTGAAAATAGAACAAAAATTCATTGGAAGTGTAGGAGGAACAAATTTAACATCGACAGACAGAATCTTTATATATTAAAAGTAATGACCTTTCTTAAGAGCAGCGAAGCAAAACAAAACAATATCACAAATTAAACAAAAATGAAAAGATAAAACAAAAAAGTAACGAAATAACATAAGGTAGATTAAAATTTCTTGTTTTAATTGACGTAGTGAATTAAGAAGTTGCGAGCACAGACGCACTCAGAAATTTGTTTTAGAAAGTGGGTAAGTAAAAAGACTGTTTTTGTTAAAAGTTTACATAATTTTGTAAAAAGAAGTAAATAATAGTTGAATTATATAAAAATATAAGAAAATATTGGAACAATTAGAAAGGCTCAAGGGTCGGGGAAGGGGGGGGGGGAGAAGGAGAAAACAATGAAAAGAATTTTTTTTGATAATTAGAATGAGAAATGCCCAAAAATTCCCAAAAATTTTGGATCTTGGGGGGAGAAAGGGGGCTAGGCCCCGAGGTTTCCCAGGGATACGTCGTCTGGAATACCAAGTACAAGGTGAAAAACAGCTGGAATATTAATTTTCACTTCATTTCATTTCAAAAGTACCAAGGACAATGAAGATGAATTCTGACGTTTTGAATTCGTTAAATGGAAACTTCAACTATAAAAATCTAAAAAATTGAGAAAATTTGAAAAATATGATTTTTGGTGATTAAGACCTTCATATGGATTTATGCGGCTTTATGTTGTAGCGGGTGGCAAATTAGAAAAAAAGCAATGTCAGTCAAAAATCAGCCAAAAAAAGAAAAAAAAACATCTGACACCAAACAACTTAAGAAGGTGTATCTTTCTTTTGAAAGCGTAGCTATCTTTGAGAATCAATAGATTGTTAACATTTGAATTTTTACGGATGAAAAGCTTTGCCAACTTAAACTAATTCGTTTTGTTTATTTATTTTCACGGTTCAACGTGGCAACACTGACGAAGACATTGCACTGCCCTAAAAGCTTCATAAATTTGAAACAAAAAAACAAAAAGAGAAATTTTAAAAAATAGTGATTTTCCGGAATGAATGTACCTAAGATGGGTCTAGGGACAAAAATTTTTTTGTTCTGATTTCTTTGGTACTTTGAACAATTTGTAGATGATTGTCTCTGTTTGTAGCAGAAAATTGTCTCATAATTAGATTTTTGAATTAAATTGGCCGAAGTGATGAACGCCTTGAGAGCCTAATTAGAGTAAAGCCAAAATAGATAGTCTCTGTGAGAGCGAGAGCTGGCATAACTTTTTTAAAGTTGTATAAAAATGATTATTTTATTATCCTCCTTGATTATCCTCCTTGAGGATAATCTATCATACTAGGGCATAACTAAAACAGATAGTCGTACAGTAAAGGTAATTCAGATAGTCTATCAGTTCTTTGGGCTGCTTCGAATACATTATAGACAGGGTCGTATCCAGGATTTTTTTTTTTTGGGGGGGGGGTACAAAATAAATTTTCCGGGGGAAGGGGTACAGAAAAAACTTTAAAAATACATCAAAAAAAATTTATATTCATTTTAGTTATGTTTTTAAGCCCCCCTCCCCCCTGGATACGGCCTCGATTGTAGATCATTCTTAAAAAAAGAAGAAATTGTTTCAGAATTTGATTCTTTTTTGTGCTACAATTCCCTTTCAATAACTTCTACAATGAACTTGTAACAGTTATTTTTACAGACGATTTTTTCCCTATTTTTTCTATGTTTCTTCAAACGATAGTTTTTGCTGATTCCTTTGATCATTAGAATGAGGTACAAATGAGTTCGATGAAAAGGAGGGAACTGCTTCTGACAGATCACGCTATTCACATTTTGTAAGGTCTTCTCTTCTCACTGCCACAATCTTAGAAAATATTTAAAATATAGACATAGAAAGATCTCTGGTTCTGATATTTAATAATCCAACAAGTTTTTTTTTTTTTCAATCACAAACCTGTCTACAGTAGAAATGTGATTAAACTTTTTAGAGAAAAAAGTGTCCTTGACTGTATAAAGAAAAGAGAAAAATTAGAGTGAAACAGCTTGTTGTTGATACAAGGTCATGATTACCTCAATCAAGGGCAAATGGTACTGAAAGGTCATTATATTCATAGGTACAGTATTAGGTAGGTAGGTAGGTACAGTATTATGTCGACTAAAGATAAATTTACCAACAAATTTTCTTTTTTTGCGTATTTTGTTTACTCTGTCTCCTCACTGCCACAATCATGTATAAAAGACATAATTTATATTTTTTCCTTTTAAATTTTAGTAAAGCCCGTGTTTAATTGTTTTTTTTTTGGATGATCATGTCAAAGTTGTGGTCATAGAATGTCGGAAAAGGGTTCATTCGAATGAATAAATTAAAGTTCTTGTACTGCTTGATAGTATCGATTTCTGCCATTTTCTTCTGCAGGTTAAAGTTTTTGGCCCGATCAGGGTCAAAATTGTTATCGATTGAGAATTCTTAGATCCCCCCTGCCCCGCGGCAAGGACTGTAACTTATACAAGTTGCTTATTGTTACATTGATACTTTGTTTACTTTGATTCTTTCTTTACTTCGCTACTTGATACTAGTTTTGATACTTCGATGAAACTTTGGTGTTGGAAAAACAAGATTTTGAAATGAGGAATATTGAAAAACTTGACAATCAAAGACGGACAGAAATTAATTGAAAAAATTTCTTTTCGAAAAAGGAGCTTTTCAAATAAATGATTTTGAGTTAAAATCAAGTTTCCATCAATTCATGGCTAATTGGAGAAAAAGCTAAGACAGTTGATAGTCTGAGTGAGACGCACAGCTGGTATAAGCCTTTTTCAGGAATGTATAAAAATTATGTCATTTTCACTTGTTGATAGATAGTCTATCATCCTACCACCCATCTTGGATAGAACTGAGGTAAATCATAGAACTTTAGGGATGATCGAGATTTCTGGGTTGGTTCGTGACGGACAATGTTGACTGTACTTGTATGCAAAAGGGGAAGGGGACTGAATTTGCGTTGACTAACAGGCGAACAAGTGACCTAAACCTGATACGCTCGCCTTCTTAGAGTCTCAGGCAGACTGTCGTGTTTTAGGATTGACACATGACCAACAAGTCAACTGGACTCGCAGGCGACAGCTATACGATAGGTGACGATAACTAGGCTACGATAACTCATACTCAAAACGACCAGAAATTACTATTATATAATAAATGAAACCCAAAACGAATAGAAATTAAATAAACAATCATAGCAAACAAACATACAACAGATACTAATATAAACGAATAAATAAATCTTAAACCAAATAAAACTTATATTCAATGTGTAAATAAAGCTCAAAACGAACAAAAATCACTGCGAATGACAGTTTTGCCACTGTCCCCTTCCCTAACTGTAAAAGTCTAAAGCATTGGAGCAGCGTTGCGAAAACTTTGAAATAAAATGTATCGGTTTTCCGACTAAAATTATGCCCCAAGAGATTAATTTTGTACCTTCTGAATAACAGGTCAAGATTTAAGATTTTCTGTAACAAGAAGAAAATTTCTACTAAGCTAAAACTTGAACAGTTATCGAGTCAAAAAGCAGGAAGTAAAACCAAAATGTACTGAAAAATTTCCAAAATTTCCTTAATTCTACCAAAAACCGTACAATCGCACCGCGTTGGCAACGCCGTACAAGATTCTTGTCCTCATGGTACAAAATAAAGCTCTAGGCTTGTCACAAAATCGTATATTTCAGAGCGAACATAAATTTTAATGTAGTTTTACTTCATTAGCAAGTCCGAGGGTAGGCCTACATAATGAAGTCATGTTTTCTTTTAACATAGACATTCTTTCTCCAGACTAGGAAAATTATTTAAATTAAGTCTGTCTTTTAGTCTTCAAGACTTTTTGGAAAATTATGATTAAAAATTTAGTAGATAAACGTGTAACGAGAATTATCTTGGGGGTCGTTAGGGTCTGAACAGATGATGATAATTTAAGAGCGGGGAAAAAATTATCTGCTATTAGTTAATGGTCGTCGGAAATTACTTTGAAGAAAAGTCTCTCCCAAGAATGCTTTAAGGCCTTAATAGAGAAAAAACTGTACCTGAATCTATTTACTACTTTTTGTCAGTTTTTTTAAGGAGTTTTTTTTTAATTACAGCACATGTGAATTATAATAATCACTGGAGACAGTCGCCAGTCCTTGAACATTAATGATTTTAAATCAACTTAAGCACATTTTAATGAATGTATTTTTAATAAAGTTAACTTAAGTACTAAACGTTTGTTACTTTAAGTCATTTTTAAAATGTTATATCAATATAAATTGATTATAGCCTAGTGTTTGAGCAAAGTCGCTAAAAAAAAACTTCTACAACTTTCAGCTGTTAGTACATTTTAGTTGATATGGAAGGTCGTATTAGGCGACTGTCGTAGGAAATTCTTTGGAAAATATCTTTCCCGAGAATAATTTAATGCCCAAGTAAATTAAAAAAAAAATCGTATATAAACATAATTTGAGGCTTTGAGATATTATTTATATGTTTGTTTTTAAGGAACGCGAAATGTAAGCTATTATGAATTGTCAGCCTTTCGGAAGAAGGGATCATTTTACAAGCATTAAGTTTGATAATATTTTTAGGAAAAGTCTAATTAAGTTTTATTAAGTTTGATAATAAAAAACCATTAAGTGATTAATTCATAAATTCATTAATTCATCAAGTTTGATAATAAAAAAAAGTTTTGTCTGAACCATAAGACTTGAGAAATTACAGTAATTACTGGGGATAGTTGGTGATCCTGGAACGCTAATTAGTTTCTATTACTTGAAGTATCTTTTAATGAATATAATGTTAATGAAGTTACCTATTTTTAAGTACTGGATATTCGTTATTTTAAGTACTTTTCAAGTAGCTTTGCAAAATCTAAAAAAAAAAATATATCAGTCTGCATTATGCTGAATTATATTTTAAAAATTGTTAGTTTAATCAAATATTGAACCAAATTATGATTAAATTATAGTTTGTGAGCAATATTCCCTCCAAACGGTTTATAATCAAACAATTACAATACCGATTACAATTAATAATTACAATTGTTACAATTAAAATTAACAATTGTAACAGTTACAGTAATTAACAACAATTAACAACGATTGCATTGCAATAATTAATAATTACAAACAGCTAAAATTAACAAAATTAGTTCTTTCTGAGAAACACCAACAAGTGAAACCTCGTGAAAAAGTACTTATTGTAGCAAAAATTACATTCATGAATTCTGATGGAAATTTAATTACTTAAATAAATTTAACATCTCTAATAAACTATCAGTATGCAATAATTAAAGATAAATCCTAGGCTATATCGGAATGTAGACTACGACTATATTTGGACCCATTAGGGGGTGAGGGATAGGGTGCATTTGCAAGGGTAGTAATTAGTTTATTTAGCAGGAGTGCTAAATTGTGCATGAGTGGTTACCTTATCCCTTAAATAGTAAATTAATTATGAAAACCAAAAATTCACCCAAACCGAAACCAAAAGATAAGATAAGATCACCCAAAAAACAAAAAACCAATTCTATTGTGTCCTGGTATATAAACCTGTGAAATTACTTAAAATGTGCCGAATTCTTATATTTTGTATTTTGGCCCTTAAAATTCAAAATTAAGAATACAAAATTTCACAAAGTCCTTCTCCAATTGCGTTATTCTTTTTAAAAACCCCGTGAATATGACAATCCTTTAAATATCATCGAAATCCGAGGTCTCACATAGAGTGTTATTGTGAAAAAAGTACTGAATACGACAGTATTTCAAATTGTATTGAAAGTCTAGTTTTGGCATATTCAACCTTCCAACATTGAAATAAAGGATACAATATTTCACAAGGTGATTTTACACTTGTGATATTCTCCTGAATGTGCAGTGAATACGACAATTCCTGAAATTTAATTGAAAGCTTAGATTCTATATATTCAAACTTTTAACATAAAAAGGAATAAAAATCTTGCAGACTGTTTTTACGTTCCGTTTCACACAGACTGGTCTTCCAAAAAACAAAAAACAAACTGAACATCACAGTACATGAAATTGTATCGAAAGTTTAGGTTCTGTAGGTTCAACCATCTCCACATCTCCATAAACAGACTCCACATGGTGTTTTTGCTCCCCTGAGTTTTTTCTTCCGGTTATATTCCCCTAGCAGTTTCCATACTAGAAACTGCTTCTGTTTTGTTGGAGTGTATAAATGAGAATATAACAGAGGTGGAGAACCTAGTTCTTGTATAAAACTAATAAAACTTTTGGAAGGCAAATACTTCCAGAAGAAAATAATTCGAGGTTGGTGAAATAGGGAACTGTCCTTTGTTCAAAATTCTGGTGTTAATTCAACATTTAGGGGTTAGCATCTTGTATGCATAACTCATTTTTGTCTCTTGACCGCAAGAACTAAATATACTTCAAGAAGATGTCGTCTAAAACGAAAGAAAGACACAGCTCGCCTTCGGCAATGCAAACAGTGTTATTTGATAAAACTAAAATTATATTAAAATGTGAAATGTATTAAAATGTATTAAAAATGTAATTGTCAAGATAGATAGCATTATTTTATCCCAGATTTTTCCTACGCATTTTTCAGTTAATTTTTCTCGAATAACTTCGAATTAATTTGTCAGTTCCGAGTTTCTTAAAATTTTAGAAAAGTGTGTACACATAGGGCATTGATAATATCTTACTGTAACAAGACCCAAAATGCCTTATCTGGGTCCTTAGGATGTATTTATGGCCACTTATCTAAAAGCCACTGAAACTTTTCGAAATTTTTAGATCCGCCAGGTCCACCAGAAATTATTGGCTATACTGAGGGTGAAACAATTCGAACTGGGCAAGAAATCCATCTCATCTGCGTCGCTCGCGGAGGCAACCCACTAGCTCAAGTTATTTGGTATCAAAATAATATCCGAGTTGACACGTCATATCGAACTTCAGGTCGTGAGTCTCGGAATGAGTATACATTTGTAGCCAATTCAACTGACAACGGTGCTAAGTTCAGATGCGAAGCTGGAAATTTGATGACACCAACTCCGATGAAAACTGAAGTAGCAATGACCGTTTTCTGTAAGTATTTAAAGAAATGGTATCATCGTTATGTTTTAATGGGGGGGGGGGTAGTAAGCCTGCATAAATTTTTTCGGAGGAAAATTATTATGTCAGACGAAAGCCATATCTTTCTAGAATCCTTAAACCAGTACTTTATAAATATGTTTTTGGCCTTTCAGGTGTGTACTACCCCCTGTCAATATTCATAGTTGTTTATAGATGTGTACGGCCCCCTCCCCCAGGAGTTTCTGTTTGGAGGTCCGCAAGTTTTTCCAAAAGGGGGAGAGGGAAAGCCTGCAAAATGTTTTCTTGGGCAAAATTAATTGTCAGAAAAATACCATATATTTATTCAGAGTAGTCATAAATACTTTATAAATGTATTTTTGACCTCTCAGGGGCTTACTGACCCTTTCCCATCTTCATAGCCGTGTAAAATCCCCCCCCCCCCTAGGAGGAAGAAAAGTTTTTGTCCTCAAATCAGGAGAGAGGGGTAAAGCTTCAAACATCTATTTATGCACCGCAATTTTTCTTTTTCTTTTTTAAGTGGTTTCTTCAGATTGTTCCTTCCGGTCAATCTCAGAAGGGGGAAAATTGCGAACAGAATATAAAATCCCCACTTTTTTTTAATATTGTCCTAGCAAACACCAAAGAGTAATTGCAATGATCCATATAATTAAGAATGATGCAATTGATAGAATGATTCTATCATTGATAGAATGATGCAATTTAAGCAAGATGGCGTTGCTCAGCACAATGCTCAGCTAATATAGTTATTATGATGTTTATTATGTAAAAGTGTAGTTATTATATAATAAAGCTGATCTAAAACAAAATATCTTGTTTGGTTTAGATTTAGAAAAATTAAATAAAAAGATAGACCTGTTGCCTTTTGAAAAAAGTGTGAAAGGAACCGAGACATTTTTAAGGAGATAATCATCTTTTCATATAGGACAGTTTCTGCTCGTTTTTAGTTTAAATCTTGTTTGTTACTTTCGATATTTTTATTTATTTATAAAAATTAATTTCGACATCAGTTATTTGGGGATATCGAGAATAAAAGTACAGCGACATCAAAATAGAAGCATGCCTTACCCATAGGACAACGAGGTTTTCATTTTTTTTTCTGTTTGTTTTAAAATTATTTAGGTTTTAGGGTAGTAGGCTACCATATTCTTTTCACTGTTGCCACGTTGAACCGTAAAAAAATAAGTAAGGCTAATTAATTAAATTTACAGATAGTTTTCGTTCGTCGAAATTCGAACATTTGTAGCCTATTGGTTCCTTATGGCATCTACTCCTTCAAAGGAAAGCTTCACTTGTTTAAGCTGTTTGGTGGGATGTGTTTTTAGCTCATTTTTAATGCTTTTAAACCCTTTTTTTGCCCCCGCTACTACTAAAGACTGCATAACCTTATATTGAGGTTTTTTTTTTCATTGGACATTGAATTCCCGATTTTTATTAATAATGTGATTTTTATTTGGATGTGATTTTTGATTTTGATTTAATGTGATTTTATGTGATTATATATATATATATATATATATATATATATATATATATATATATATATATATATATATATATATATATATATATATATATATATATATATATATATATATATATATATTTAATTTTATATAGATTTTTATATAGATTATATATATTGAGATTTTTTTTTCATTAGAAATTGAATTCCCTATTTTTATTAATATTTAATATTTGTGATTTTTATGATTTTTGTAGATAAATGTAATTTTTGCAAGCTTCCACTTTACCAATTACAACTTCCGGAGTGCATTTTCACTGTCCTTGGTATATCAAAGATCGGGCTTATTCTCTCACACAGGTGTATGAATTTCTTTTTTTTTTCACACTAAAGATAGGTGATTTTGGGGTTCACTTTGGAACATTTCAAAGTTGAAATAGCCTGCACATTAAAAGTACTGAGATTGAAATCTGTTTGACACGTGGTTACATTCAAGGACACTTCCCCCAAAAAATGTATGGCCACTGAACTTTACAGTTTATCTGCTTCACAGGTTTAAAACACAGCAATATATTCTTTTTGATATTTGTTTTCATCATGCATCTAATTCGAATATATTTTGCTTTCAATTCTCTCGTAAAATCTTTTTGTTTCTTTTACTTGTTTGTTTCTTTTACTCGAGTCTTTATATCCTTCTCTGGACAAATTGTATAGGTCAATCAATTGCTTGATTTCAAAGGAGCACGTAAGAATTGTCAACTTTATTTGACCATTAAGACTTCTAGTGATACGGTGGGGAAGGTTATTTAGAAAGTAAATTAGGTCAATTAACATTAGGGATAGAGTGTGATTTTGATTTGTCCCTGTGACTCGAGGAATATGATGAACGTCCGTGGGGTGTTGAGAAAAAATTCAGTAGAGATGCTGTCAGAGTTGCCACTAGCCAAAATGTTTGGGGATGGGGGCAATGGATTTTATGCACTGGCTGGTCATTTTTACTGACTGATTTGGGTAATATTGCTATTAAAATTAGTTGATGGTTTGTTTTTTACCAAATGGGATTGATCTTCTTCATTGATTTTGCGTCATATATTTCCATCAGCCCATTTTCCTATTAAAATAAGTTTGAGGTGCCACTATTGTACCAACTCAAATTTATTTTAGCGACTAGCTGAAACCATTTGGGGGGGGGGGTTCCCTCCATACCCCATACGTGGCGTTTTCGGTTGTTGAATGGTCCCTTGATTCAGTATGCTTACCCTGGAAGTTTGGAACCTTGGAAGTTAGCCTGGAAGTTACCCTCGGAGAAAACGAAGTTTGGCGCTTTTTTGGACTTTTCATGGATATAAAACCGAGGAATTTCTAATCTATTACTGAAGTAAAATTCTCGGGTATAAAATTCTTCTGGCATTCCAAGACGGCATTTTGAGCTCTTCGATCAAACCCCGGTGAACGACAAAACCCTGCAAAGTTCTAAAGCTATATGCATGTAAAAGTTCTATGAATTATCCTAGAAAATAGAACTGTCTATGTAAAGTTC
This sequence comes from Artemia franciscana, assembly GCF_032884065.1. NCBI lineage: Eukaryota > Metazoa > Arthropoda > Branchiopoda > Anostraca > Artemiidae > Artemia > Artemia franciscana. The sequence continues at coordinate 14,490,635 of NC_088869.1, read as the reverse complement.
CATGGATTATCTTTACTATCTTTATTTTAGAAAAGCTAGCCTAAATCAAGATGGGGTATTTGTCCTATACCAGCACAGTGGGTTTCATCTCAGCTAGTAGGGTTTTGCAGGGTTAGTAATATATTAGAAATTTCTCGGTTTTATATCCATGAAAAGTCCAAAAAAGCGCCAAACTTCGTTTTTCTCCGATGGTAACTTCCAGGCTAACTTCCGAGGTTGCAAACTTCCAGGGTAAGCATACTGAATCAAATGACCATTCAAAAACCAAGAGCGTCAAGTATGGGGTACGGTCGGAACCATCTTCATCTCAGGTAGTAAGGAATCCAGAGATAGAACTCAGCTGTTGCAACACACTGCGGGGTTCAGAATTTAATTCAGGTGATCATGTTATGTGTAAGCGTCTCCATGACAATTCGAGAAAGAGAAAGAGAAGAAAATACTCAAGAAAGAGAGAAAAGAAAGAAAAAAGAGAAAGAGAAAGAAAACACAAGAAAGAGATGAACATACTGTATTTTGTACTGATATAATATTTGTTGGTTTTATAAAAAACGAGTCCCAGTGACTTGAGCGATATCATTATCATGAACGGGGTCATTTAGCAGAGTTGTTAATTGATTTGTCTATAATTACTGTGCTATTCTAATTTAAAAATAGAAGATTCTAATAAGTGGCGTAATTTTGTCAAAATCCTGGAGGGGGAATTCTAGCCGATTTTCCCAAGTCTAGTGAAAATGACTAAGTGAAAAAGGAAAAAAATGAGCCATATAGTATCATAAAGGCTAAGATATACTAAAGAAAACTGCAGAAGCTTGAATAATGTAGACCTGTCTCAGTTTTGATGATATTTTAAAGACGTTAAATTTCATTTGGGGGGGGGGGCAACTTTGGCCTGGGGGGTAGTTGTATAAATACAGATTTCAAAAACCTTTTTTGTATGATTTTAGTGAATAATGACACGTGAAATAAAGAAACAAAATAGAGAAAAGTAGATGCAATAAAATGGAAAGGATAGGGGAGAAAGAAAATAAATTAAGCATAAATGCTTTTTTAGACTTATTTCAATATTTGAATTTGAGAGGAAAAATTTATTTAAAACAACTGTATTTGAAATACTGTTTGTTGCAAGATTTCAGTGAATACCGAAAGAAAACAAAAACAATAGAACGAAATAGAGAACAGATAATAACCAGAGTAAAAGCTGAAAAAAGATATTGATGCCAGGCCAGGAGAATAAAAAAGAAGCAAAATAGAGAAAATGATACAATGAAATACAAAAATAACTAAATTATAGTCATTTTTAAACCATAAATTGGCCCAACGAGAGCAATAAAAAAAAGTACAGAGAGATCTATAAATTTATTTATTACAATCTGAGCAAGATCATACAGCACAGTATTCGATAATTCAAATCAAATTATAGTAACATAAATCTTTTCCCTTGCCAGTAAAAACAACGACAAAAAAAAAGCTAAAAGGCACTAACTAAATTTAATCTCCTTTCCTTGCCACATCAGCATCATCCATACAATTTTTTTCTCATTGTAAACCTAACAAGGCCATACAATACAAAATTATATAGTAAACATCACAAAAAGTAATATAAATAATATTTCCAGAGCCTTTGGGGCAAGGGTTTTAAGCTATAGCCTGGGGGCATATAAGGCGTATATAGAAAGGGTGATTGTAAAAACTCCAGAATGGGCTCATTTGATACCCTCCCAACACTTTTTATTTTTCCCGAAATGCATCAGAGAGAAATTTTGAGATGATCATTTGTTGGCGTACAAACTTCTAAAAGAGCTCATTCTAATTGAAATGGCTAGTGCTCTTTTTACTAGTTGAAAGAGATTGGAGGGCAACTAACCCCCTCCCAAACCCACCATTTCGCCAAACACGTCCAATCAAAATTTGGGTATAGCCATTTTTTTAAACTTTGGAAGTCCAGAAATTATGTATATGAGGATGACACCCCCCCCCCTACAGCCCTCAGGGAAAGGGTTGTAAGTTACACCCTGGGGGCATACAAGGTGTATATAGAAAGGGTGACTGTATAAACTTTGGAGGGGGCTCATTGGATTGATAATCAGAAGTTCTAGTGCACTTTTTAAGATTCAAAGTGGTCAGAGGGTGGATACCACCCCCCCCCCCCCCCACCCCCACATGTCATATTATCCTGACTTGCATCTGATAGAAATTTTGAGATGGCCATTTGTTGTCAAAGAAATTTCGAAAATAGCTCATTTGATTGAAAATTGAAAGAGCCAGTGCCCTTTTTAATTGAAAGCGAATGGAGCGTAAGTAATCCCGCTTCCACACACTTCATTTTCCCAAACATATCCAATAAAAATTTTGAGATAGCCATTCGTTCAACGGAATTAACACTGGTGATCAATTAAAATATGAGGAGATCAATTAAAAGGTGATGAGATCAATTAAAATGTATCAGCCTCGTTAATCTTTTTTTGGAAACAAGGCAACTTCGTATTGCTTCAATGTTGAATGGAAATGGAGGCTTCGAAATTTCTACTTGTCAACAGAAATCGGTAATTTGTATATTATAAAAATACATGACCGGGGAGGTGATAAAGCTTTCCTACATTTGTTCACTTTTTAAGAGTGTCTTCTATACAATTCAATTTCATCTTTTCGATGTTTACTGTAACCTTGTCTGCCCTGAAATAACATATATAATTGGGATAGGTATAACTAATTATAATTTCCCCGCTTAGGAAGCCTAAGAGATGGGCTTTATCGCTTCATTTTCGTGGTTTTAAATTTCTTTAAAGTAGATGATGGTAATTAAGTTCATTTCCCTCCTTTTCTCTCTTTTTTTTATTGCGGGCTTCACTTTTCCATCATAGACGACGATTTGCCGCTAGTCCTGGTAATTACCTCATTTTCCAACACTGAGGTATTTGTTATACCTTCTTTTGAATGCGTCAAGGGAAGAATTTTCTGGGATTACCTCTGCCTGCAATCTATTCCATGTGGCAACTGATCGCCAAGCAACTCGCTTTCAGATATTCGTTTAACCTGTTTTTGTCGTATCTTGATATCTACTATCTAATAAAACAATTAACGAAATATGCTAATTTATCCTATAATTTACCTTTGTTAGATAAAAGAATTAGCGAAATATGCTAATTTATACTATAATCTCGCAATTCTTTTTTATCAATACCGTATACTTTACCAATTGTCTATTATAATTTGTGCTATATTAGACTGCCTTGAGCCTATACCCCTCTGAGAAAGGCAAGGAGGGGTGCTTTTTTGTTTCACTGGCTTGAAAGTTCAGCATGGAAAGTCAGTCTTAACTTCAGTTAAACCTATTAGGATGGCATTAGCCATATAAAATACAGACAGGCGTCATAGGCATAAACCTTAGAAAGTGAAGTACATTTTTTACCTCACAGCTACTAGAAAGTTATAGGGAATAATGATAAGAAATCTCTCTTATTCCCTCTTCGTTTATTTTTAAGTTTCTTTTTTTTTCAGTTGCACCTGATTTTGTAAAGATTACTGGTCCTACCGAAGCAAAGATTGGGGATACTTTAGCATTGGAGTGCTCAACTGGGAATAGTAATCCAGAAGCCCGTATTTCGTGGGTTGTAGATGGCAGGCCAGTCAAGGATGCAACATCTCGTGTTATCCAATCAGCTCATGGTGGCACCGTTTCAAGGTCAAATATAACCGCACTAGTTAAATCCAATGAAAGGAACTTGACGATTGCATGCTACGCTGTTATTCACGAGTTAGGATTTTCTCAAACTATTGTTGATACGAAGATAGTTAGTGTGATTCGTAAGTATATGTTTTTTATCATTATGAAAAATAGTAAGTTCAGCTCTAAAGTGGTTCAAATCCAGAAAAAAAAAAACATGATCAATATATTCAGCTCTCAACGCTGTATAGTCAAAGTTAAAATCTGTATGCTATGCTAAGTCTCCTTATCGTTAGTTTTTCTGATAGATTGTATTAAACAGTAACCTGGCTATGGTTTTTTTTTCTAAATTTAGTGAATCTAACTTATTAGTGTTTAGTTGTGCAAGAGGTAGGTTTAAAAGCCAGATAAATTATATTAATTTAATAAAAATTGGAGTGTCTTTCTAAATTCATTAACCATTCATATTTATTAAAACCTCCGGAAATTCATTTTGATTCGCAATTTATCTCGTATCGTTTTTTTTTACATTTCAGTTGACCTTCTCTGGAAACCTCAAAAATTATCTAGTTCATTCTATCACCATGGTAAAATTTGAAAAATAGGTTCTAAAGGCTCCCCTCTCTGTCGCCATATAATATAGAATAATTGCAATTAGATTAATCATTTATTAATAAAGTAAAAATATTATTATCCTTATAAAATGTAAATAAAAGAAATATTATTTCCTTATAAAATGAATCCTAATTATACAACTACTAGTACTACTACTATTATTACCAAAAACTCACTGTAGTATCAATCTACCTGAGGCCAATGCAGTGGCGTACGCTTCTCCTCCAACGCAATCTATTCGAAGCTTAACTCTTCACCTTCTTGTATGAAGCTCTAGTTTCTTTTGAATCTTCCTTATGACTTATTTCCGCCCAATACGGGATGATCCCAGACGGATGGTCAAAAGGCACAAAATAATTTGGACAGTGTGAAGTTAGAAAACAATTCTTACTACATAATATGCAGAAAAACTGTACATAACACATTAGGCATGCAGACCCGCTACATTTTATTCCCTCCCCCTATTGTTAAAATATATATCCCGAATTTGTTTCTAAAGTATTATATTTTTATCATACTTAGGTATATTTCATTAGGACTATTAGAACATTAAAACATATTAGAAGAATATTAGGTAGGGGATATTTTATACAAGTACCTTATTTTTTATAGATGTATTTGTATTATCTTGATATTTAATGCAATCAGTGCTTTTCATCGACAAGCCTGAAAAAAAAAAATCCAGAATAGTTTTGCTAAACAGTTAACAGATCAGAGGGAGTTCTAGTGGGGGGGGGGAACTTGCCCCGGGCGCAGAAATTGTTTTAGCCCTAAGTTTCAAAGAAACAATCTAACAGTTAAAATACGGTAATAAATTGGGAGGGGACGATAAATACTTTTGCCGAAGCTAAAGTAAGAAAATTTATATTTCAATAAACGGAAAATTTTGTTAATAAATGCAAATTTTGTTAAAGTTTGGCCTCAAAATTTTTGGGAGACATTGGGTGGGGGGGGGGGGGTAAATCAAGATCTTTCTCCGGGCGCAAGACCAGCCAGAACCGCCAATAAAAACCGATTTTTCACTGGAAACCTTGTTCAATATGCGTATTTATCTAAATCTCTGTAAGTTCATATTCACCTACATTTATCCCATGCTGGTTTTATTTACTTCAGCTGACTTACCCTGGAAACATCATAAAAATTATCCAGTTCATTCTGTCACCATGACTAAATTCGAAAACAAAGTTCTAAAGACCCCCTTCTCTGCCTCCTTATGATCGACTAGATAGTGCTAGAAAGTGTTTAAAACTTTTCTGGAAAAATTAGGAGAGGATTTGTTGAATTCTTTGATCTCAAAATGTCTTTCAGATGAGGCACTCTCGTCTCATTTTCGAAAGAGTCTCACGAGAGACACACAAACTGAGTTTTCTCTTTTTGAGTAAATAAAATTCGGATGTTTTGCTGATTTCTATCCTAGAGGGAGCTCTTTGACAGCTCAAGTGATAGCTTCTGCGACTTGTTTACATTTTTCTCTGGCAAGCTTTTAAAATTGAAAACAGTCGAATGTGATTTGACTTTCTTTGGAATTAGCTTAAGAAGAAATACAAATAATTGAAATTGATAACAATGGTAATAATCTGATTACAATTTAATCGCTTATTCTTCGCACCGGTGATTCCCAACATAGGTGCTACCTGGGGTGTTGGGGCAATTTGGGTGGGGGGGGGGGTGGCCATAGGTGCATTATTATGATTGCAGGTAGTATATTGTAGATCCATTTAAAATTATTGCTGAAGGCATTATCCATGGAGCACGCCAGGTTCATTCTTCTCAATAAAATGATTTCGAATATTTGTATTTTATGATCTAATAATATGTACTTTATAAAATTTCTAATCTATACCTTCCTTTCTTATATATGAAAAAGTTAGAAATATATATAAGATATGTGTATCTGTTTAATTGCTATTAAAAATTTTTAAAAAATTTATTGCCAGGAGACGCTGATTAATTTTTGTTTCTGCAGAGGGGTTTGGTAGGTCAAATAAGTTTGGATATCAGCGGTCTATACTGATAATTTAACATTGACGGTATGTCAGAATCTACAACGAGTAGGGCTCAAACCCATGTTTCTAAATTACTTAATAGGAATTTAGTCATTCTGGGATCTATAATTTCGCAAAATTCCCAATTGAACAACTTTTTTTGGATTTTATATTCATAAGCTCTCTAACCTAAAGCAAGTTGCCTTTCGAATTTGTGAATTATTTGTCAATGTTTTTTTTATATATTTTAATCTTTGCCCAAGAAAATTATAAAAAAAACTGGGTATTTTTTTTTGTCTGACTCGTAAAAAATTATCAAAATTGTATAAAAAATTGTTTTTGTTTTGTAAAGTTTCTTAATACACCCCTCCCCCCGGCTCAAACAAAAATCCCAGATATATCCTTGGTTGTAGCCTATCAAAGTTTCACTCTGCCCTATTGTTCGAGAAGGGGGATGTATAACAAAAGGGCTCTTAGATCTCACCCTAACATAGCAAGGTCATGCAAGGTCATATTAAAATATAGCTACTTGAATAATATGACCTTGCAATAAAAGCTTTAAAAAATTTTGAGATTAGTTGCTTTAGGTGATATCCAAGTACTTAACAAGAGGGTCACCCTCGAGACATGGGACATACCAGGGCAGGGTCTAGAATCTCCCTGTTTGAGATTTGGAGGTAGAGCTTATAGTTATAAATTATACAATAAAGAAAGAAAGGAAAGAATGGTAGATATACCTGTGCAAAAGGTAATAGGGGAGGAGGAGTGTTTGTCATACAGGGAAGGGGGGACTAAATCATCGAAACACTCTTTAAAAAGAAAACCCTGTGTTCCATAAAATATGCCTTTCGATTTAGAGATGTTCATAGTTTTCCCAATAGTTTTTTCGGAGTAAAAAAAAGTGGAATAAGATTAGTTTTATCAATTTTGCTAGTAGAGTCTATAATCATGGTCCGTATGTCTTAGTTTTTTAAATACATATACTTTTTTTTAATTCTTGTTTAGTCTAATATTTGAAAAAAAATGTATATATCTTCCATTGGCAACCCTCTCAATTCTTTATCCACTTTTGACACTTGCTTAGGAAGAGAACCTCACTTTTAGTATTTTTCCCAAAAAGATGTAAATCTTTATTTGTTTTATTCAAGACCCCCCACAGAAGCCAGTGATTTATGGAATATCAGACAGTAATACTGGGATACGCGAGGGAAACTTAATTCGTCTTTCATGTATGGCGGTTGGAGGTAACCCCTTGGCTCAAATTAAGTGGTTCCAGGGAAAGAAAGAGGTAAGAATCTTTTCTTAATATTGTATCAATCTTAATAAAGTTCTTTTCTTGAAGCGAGACGGATCGAGCGCTGAGGTATGGGTATGTATAAGTATGTAGTATAAGTGGTATGGGTATAAAAATGTAACATTGAATAATTATAAATGCACTCTATACTCATATAAATATACTAATGTTTATACTCTGTATGCTCACTATATATACTCCATATATACTCTTCTAGTAGAGTATACTGTATGTACTCTACTATATATACACAGAAACTCATCATAAATATACGATAAGTATATAAACATAATATACACAAAAATCTACCAAACCGTCTTTTATTTTTTCAAACACTGTTTAAAGCTAAAATTAGCTATTATATCGGTAAAAAACAACAACAAACGATTCTTCGCTTGTAGATTCGTTAATTGGGTTATGTTCGCTAAATAGATGCTGTAAAATTACAGGAGGCATACGTATTCTTGAAAAAAAAATTTTAAAGCCAGGATTAGGGTGTGCTAGCCCTCTCTCCTCTCCCCCTGCTCCTTCACCCTCTCTTTTTTCACTTTCTTTCCTTTTCTCTCTCTCTCCCTCTCTCTCTTTCATTGTGTTTATTTCTGTCTCTCTCTTTCTTTTAGGATGTTGAATATAGGTAGATTAATTAAAATGAATATATATATATATACATATACATATATATATATATATATATATATATATATATATATATATATATATATATATATATATATATATATATATATGTGTATATATATATATATATATATATATATATATATATATATATATATATATATATATATATATATATATATATATATATATATATATATATATATATATTAAAATGAAAACTAACCTTGCCAAGATCTCCTAGAGGAAATGAAATAGTGACTAGTTTTCCTCCATGGAGGGGTGAGTTCCGGGAGGGGTGAGTTAGTGGAGAGTTTTGTCGAAATCTTTGTTGATTTCTTTTTCGTTTGTTTATTGGCTGAAAATTATCCTCGTTTTATTTATGTTGTATGTTTGTTTTTGTTTTCTTCAAATTTTCGTTCTCCATCATTTTCTATACGTTATGCATATAGCCAGCTTAGTCTTAGAACCTATTTAATAACTTATTTGAAGCCATCTTATTTGATATTCCTGCGAATGTTTAATTATAACACTACTTTCTATGTTGTTTCTGTTCATTTAAGGTTTCTGTTAGTCAAACTAGAAAGTCTGTCTCCTTTGGGAACCACTACTTAATTACTTAGAAAATGTTCTCGATATCTGATTTTGCTTTCTTTTTAAGATTATTAGTGAGCTTATATTAATAACTTAAAGTGTAATCAGAAAAATATTGAATATGTGACTTAAAAAATATAATATTTTTATGAGAAATGTAACTTTTTGTGTTTTATGGTAAACTTTCAATGCTTTTATATACTATTAGGCATAAACCCTTTTTACGAGTTATGGTATAATAAATAAAATCCAACATGATACAAAATATGAGGAAATGCACAATTTAAACATCATACAAGTTTTTGCTAAAACAAATTTAGAAGTATAAACAATAACAATTTATTCACTGTTGTCTAATAAAAAAGCTTAAAATAATTTTTTTTTATTAAAAACGATAAAAAGAAACGCGGAGTTGTAAAAAAATCTTTTTTTTTCGATTTGTCGATAATTTTGCTAATTTTCGATTAATGGAAAATGTGGTATTCCTCTTTCTAAATATAAATGCCGATGATTTTTTTTCATGTTTTAATTTATTTTTAAAACCTTTTCTTTGCATATTGACATATACATATTGACTATTTACTCAACTCCCTTTCCCAGTTTTGAGAACTTTGAAAAATGAAGAAAAAAAAGCGAAAAAGTTATTGAAACTGATACAATCAAAGTATTGGGAAAAATTTACTGTCAGCACTTAACTGTAAAAGCTTTTTACTCTTTTTACTACTTAGTCTTTTTACGCCTTATTCTTTTTACTGCTAGCTGTTATATATATATATATATATATATATATATATATATATATATATATATATATATATATATATAGTGTGCAGGGTTTTATCCAGGATTTTTTTGGGGGGGCCTTTTTTCGGGGGGGGGGGGGGTCTAAAAAGTTAGAAATGCATCAGAAATTTATTTATACGCATTTTGCTAAGTTTTTCCGAGTCAGAAAGACATAATTTTTGGGGGTTGGGGTTGGGGGTGGATACCTCTTAACCCCCTCCCGTGGATACGGCATTGATGGTATGTCTTTCTTTTTCTCTTAGATCCGTCTTTTTGAATGTTAACTATTTTTTTTAAATTGTTATAGTTTAGTTTTTTTATTAATTAGCTAATTTAACTAATTAATTAATATTTAATCACCATGACACTTGGCTATTGCTTGTAACTTACCCATGTTTTATATTACGCTATTGAACCTGAGGATATACGTTAAGGTATGCGTGTAGAGACGCGAATCGCGAATATACGTTTAGGGATTCGTTTAGGGACGCGAGGACATAATTTTCTGTTCCAAAAAGGGCTTATCGGGTTTGGATCCCCAAAAGACGTAATCGAGACACTAATTACTTCCGCGAATTTCAGCTGAGATCTGACCGTCAATCCTGTAGATGTGACATGAATTTAGGGACTCAGCCTAAAAGGCTTAACTGGGAAACTTACTTGTACTTCCTGCAAAGCTTAATTCAGGTCCGATAATTCCTTTTCCTAGACATCCCGATGACAACAAAATTCAGGTCCAACATACAAAGTTCAAATAGGGATGTCCTTTTATTAGACAGTGAAAAACAGATAAAATACATATTAAAATATAGATAATAGATCGGGCTGGATAAAAAATACTTGGGGTCCGACGTAAGACACCAAATAGTACGATTACGACGCTTAATGTAAATTGCCCCTCCCCCGGTTTTTCCAAGTTACCTTCTGGAAGATGTTGATGTTGACAAGAATTGAGGGAATTGATATGCCATTGAGCGTTTGCTGTCCTTGACATAGCTTAAAAATAACTTTCGTATCATTATTTTTTTAGCTAATTAAATTAATTAGTTGAAAATTAACTAATTAAGTATTAGTTAATTAATTAAATTAACTATTTAATTAATTAAAACATTCTTTAATTGTTAAAAGAATAATAATAGTTGTCTTCATTAAGTTAGACCAATGAGACAAAGAGAGGCATATTACATATAAAAAAAAATTATATATACAAAAATATAAATACAAAAATATTAAAAAACTAAAAAAATTGTAAATATTATAAATAATATCGACTGATTACTTACGTTTTAAAAAGTGTGCTTTAATTCCAGTGGTTTATTATGTTTGAATTTCCTGTTGGTGAGTTTGGCCAAAACCTACTCTGAGTACTGGAAAATTAGAATGGCAACGCTGCCTTAATAAAATAACTTTCCTAAAGTTATGTTAAAAAAAAATGGTACTGTCTTATATATTAAATATACTACAGCTGTTTAGTTGAGCTAATTTTTAATCATCATATATATCCTTTATTCTTATTGTCTAAAAGCGAAAAGAAATCTCATATGCTAAAGTTCTTCTTTTCGAACTTCTCACCACGAAATAGTACTCATGGCTCTAATTTATTGTTTAAAATTAATCCACGGAGTTTAAAAAGTAGAAAACCAGATAATAAAAAAAATTATAATTGTCAAAAAAATTTTTTGAAGAAAAAGTTCATATACCGAATGAAATTGGCTGCTTTCGATCTATTTGGCTCATTATTTATTCTTTTCATATTAAGAATACAGCGTTGTGAGTGATGGTGGTGTCGGGTGAAATTTCCAATATTTTTTTTTGTCAAAAATAGTGGCATTTTTGTAGTGACAGTTTTCTTCACCTGGAGAAAAATTTAATAAATAATTAAAAGTATTAACTATCGTTTCTGATAATAGTAGCATAATAAAAATATGTATATTATAAAATAATAATAGCAATAATATTTTTTTGTAATAACAAAAAATGAAATGATTGAAATAAACAGCAAAATAAATTGTTTTTATGTTATGTAATTGTAATTGTTTTTATGAATTCGGCGGATTTAGTTCCACTGGGTTCATTATTTATTCTTTTCAGCTTAGAACGAAAAGAATTATATTTTTGTGAGCATCGTTGGCGTTGTATGAAATTGCAAACTCTGTCAAAAATAATGACATAGTATTCGGTGACATAATTTTCTCCTCCAGGACAAAGCAGTACAATATATTCTCCTACAACATTGTTTAATTCGTAAATAAAAAATGGACGAAGCAGTATATATTACGTATGAACAACCGTACATTTTTGTGTTACAGGAAATTTTTCTATTTATTTGTTCACGTTGTATATATATATATATATATATATATATATATATATATATATATATATATATATATATATATATATATATATATATATATATATATATATATATATATATATATATATATATATATATATATATATATATATATATATATATATATATATATATATATATATATATATATATATATATATATATATATATATATATATATATTTCTATTTAATATATCCAGATTTCTTTTAAACCTTTGGGTTTTTCCAGATAATCTTGTTTTTTTTTTTGGGGGGGGGGGAAGGGTTACAAAAAGAAACTTTACAAAACGGATCAAAAATTTATTTGCATACATTTTTGTCACTTTTTACAGTTAGACAAAAATGTTGGGGGGTTCAAACCCGTTACCCCTCCCCCCTGGATACGGTCTTGACCTTAAAAATACCTTATCTTATTTTAAATATTTCTGTTTTTCGTCTGTTTTTTAAATTGAATCTATTTACTGTCAGTATTAAAATGTAGTGCTATTTCTCACCCCCTTAATTTTGTGCATTTTTTTCTAGATTAAAGGAGAGTATGCAATAAGTGGCAACGTTGCTTCTTCTCGACTGGATTTGATGGCTAAAAGAGAAGATAATGAGAAGCAGATTAGATGCGAAGCTCATCATCCTGCCGACGACGGCCTTCTATCGGAATCAGTCAAGCTAAAAATTGACTGTGAGATAAACTTTCTTTTCGATTTATATCAAAATAATTACTCTGTCAATATTTTTTCTCTCTTATTATCTGATCTGTTAATATCAAAGTGAAAGATTTCTTATTTGTTTGAATGGAAAGCATGAGGACGTCGTCTCCTAGATTGGATTTGCTTTAGAAGCAAAATTATTTCTATGCCACTAGGGAATATTCTAGAACTTTTAATAAGTTATTTGTATGTATGTATTTTATTCCCCGCTATATAAACAAAAGCAGAGGGAGTATAAATTTGGATGAAAATAAAACAGGGAAAAATTAAATAAAACAAGAAGTAATCAGCAGTGGCCGGTTTCCAGGCTTCTCAAATGGGCTCTTAGTTCCTGAAGTTTTTCCGGATTTATACAACAAGGAAAAGCTTTAGTCAAATTCGAAGGTAAGGAACAAGGAGGAGGACGGGGCTAGTCTTTAAATCGTTTTTCGGAGTCATTCAAAATGTGTCTTGACTGGAAACTGTCTAAGACACAACTTATTGTATCCCTCCTCCGAAGGGGAACAGTCACCCTTCTGGATCCTCCACGGAGATTAATTGTCTTCTCTACGATTTTTTGTTCTATGTTCTACACATTGATATGAATTTAATCTAAAAAGAACGTTAGAACAGTTGTCAGCCAATGGCCTACTAGCCAATTAGGAAAAAAAAATGAGCTTACCTTAAGTTTCCTATTTAGGCCTTTTATTTAGCTTAATATTTAAGCCTATTTCGGTCTTGTACAAAGAATTATAAGTCACAGAACAAAAATTGCTTGTTTGCTTTGTGACTTTTCAATCAATCAATTGTTTAATTAAATTGATTAATCTGGTATATTAATAATTATAAAATTCATAAATTATCTCTTGATTTTATTCAAGTTAAAATAAATTGAATACTATTAAAAAACTATTTTAAAAACTATTAAAAATTAACTAAATTAAATGAAACAGATTTCAAATTGTTGAAAATAGATAATGTGATTAATTAGGTAATTACTCAGTTAGTTAATTAAGTTTTTCTGGTGGAAGTAAAGAGCGAACTTAAACTTAAAGCAAACTAAAATTATTGCATTGGAGTCTATACCATAAATGCACATAAAACTAATTCAAATAAAATGAATCGCGATATTTCCACAAAACTCATTTAGAAAAAAAAAACAAAAAAAAACAGCATGTTTTTTTTCAGGTTGCAGAAAATATTTTAAGCAATTAAAAAAAAAAATATGTCAGTTTTCAGGAAAGTAAAAAAAAGGAAAAAATATGAAAAATGAAACTGTGCAAAAAATATAATGTATAAAATAAAAATATTAAACACGAATAAAAAAGAATTAAAAATTTGTTCCACAAAAATAAAACTTAAAAATGAAAATGACATTTTCAGCGGTAAATCTTTGTCAAAAAAATAAAAATAAAATATTAATCAGTATTCTGTAAGTTAAAAAAAAAAAAAGAAAAAAAAATCAAGACAAGTGTCTCTTTTCTTGTCTCGTTACATCTTTAAGTCTAGTAGATGTTGTCTAAGAATCTATTTAGCACCTTAGATGTTCTTTTGAAAGCGCTAAAATAAGAAACGAAGCGATATCTGTGATTTTTTCCAAGTCGGATATAGGCTTGTTTTCCCCCTTTTATCTCGAATTTCCCCTAAAGATCTTTGTTGGATAGTGTAACAGTTTGAAATCAATCAAAAAGAAATTCAATTATATCATGTTAGAATTCTAACGGAATTGTGAGATTTACACTTTTCAAGTTCCCTAGTCTATTTTGAAATTATTAAAAAATAACCGAACATATTTTAAGATACTATGGATTTAAGCAACAGTATTTGTTTTGTTTTTTTTGCAGAGAAGCAAATGTAATATTATGAAATTGTTTGAGTAAAAAAGAAAATGCTAATAGGAAATAAATTTCCAGACTTAGAAATTTGAAAAAATAAAAAACGAAAACCGAAATACAGAATATGAATTCAAGAATTTTTTTTCGAGTTATAGGTTGAAAATGAAGGAAAATAAAATAAAATAAAATATCAAGAGCAAAACGAAAGATGAGTAGAATATAATTTAGATAAGTAGATAATAAAGTAGAATATAGTAGTAGAATAATAAAGTAAAATAGTAAAGTAGAATATAATTAGAATATCTTCAAGTTGCTTTTAGACATAATAGACGCCATGCAGTCACACATGTATCCAGACTCATTCTGTATGTTTGTGTAGATGTGGTGGCGATAGTAAATGTGGAGAAAGGGGTCGCTTTTTCCAGTGTGACTTACTATTTAGGCAAGTAATGACAAGCTTTGAAAAAAAGACTGTAGTCGTCTTTAATTGGTTCTCGTTAAATGTCATGTAGAATGTACTTACTTAGTTGTACTTGGGTCACGTTGGAGCCTTGTTCAGGCCCATCGTGACATCCAGAATTTTCCAACAAGCGTTCCTCCATCGTTCTCTTTCAAGTGTGAGTGGCTCGATCAACTGAATCCGTTGTCTATTCCAGTGATACCCGTGCTTCTTGAAACCTGCCAGTGGCTCGAGGTCAGCTCTAATTGTCGATAATCATGTCTTTTTCTGTCCTCCGGACTTCTTCTTCCAGTGCGTAAGGGGTTGGTATTTCATGCACTCTTTGATGAAACAGTCATCCGGTCGGTGCAGTGTATGCCCGAACCACCGTAGACGTCTCTCTTTGACAACATCAGAGACATGTTGTATGTCACCGCATCTTCTTCTGATGACATTAGAGACGTGGCCAGAGAGACGGAGGCCAAAAATACAGCGTAGACACTTGTAGTGGAAGATGTTTAGGTCATTCAGAAGGGTCACTCCCTAGTTCTGAGGGGCCACGTCTCGCAACCATAAAGATGTACAGAGAGGACCAACTCTATATTTATCCGGAGCTTTGTTCGAAGGGGGATTTCATTTCGCAGTCAGAGACATTTCTCAAGCTGAATGAATGCTGCCCAGGCTGCGGAGATGTGGCTTATCCATTAGAAAACAATATATGGGATAAATATTTTGATTTCGGTTTGCTTGCAGTCGGTTTGCTTGGATTCAGGTTTGCTTGCAGTCTAATATATATTAGTTACCTAAGCCCAAAAGGTATACCCCATCTGTTTCTAGAAAAAATTTTCTCATTAGATATAGTTGACATTATCCATGTTTTAATGTAACTGATTTTTAGGATAAATAATAGTACCTTTTGTGTTTTAGCAAGTTTATTAATAATATAAAGGATGACAAGTGTCATTGAATGGTTGGTAAATTTTATAGATTGATCTGTCACAAGACAATACATGGGGTGGTTCAATTCAATTGAATTTATAGCATTTTTTAAGTTCTAGGAGAGGTCACCCCTAACCTCCCTCCCTTAGATTTGCGCATTCTTGTAGTTTCAGTGTATTTTACCCACCAAAAGTTGTTAGGTACATGATACCTTATCTGTATGGATAAAATATAAACATTGTTAAATAAAGTTAACTTAGTTCATTTTCTGTTTAACTAAACAGATAATACAAGGTAATGACAGTTACCTCATAATATATGTTGTATATGTACAACAAATATGTGTTGTATCTCTTTTTTATATGGCTTTACTAGCTTGGAAACACACACATATACACATATATATATATATATATATATATATATATATATATATATATATATATATATATATATATATATATATATATATATATATATATATATATATATATATATATATATATATATATCATGATCCGCAGCTACTTATAGTTTCAAGACATTATATCAATCGAATGTTGTGAGATATTTGGCACCCCATTGGTGAGGCATCTCATTTACAAATGGCACCTCATTTGTATAAAATTTAAATTTCATTTAATCCAGTGACATCTTTCAACATTCATCTTGAACGAAAAAAATTAATTGACTGCGAGACGAAAAAGGAAATAAAAGAGTGTATCGTTATGATCAGGCTACTTCTTGGCATTTTGTCAAACGGATTGCTAATTCTTATTATAAATTTTAGCTCCCTTAAAAAAAACTTCCCGAGCTGTTATTTAGTGACATATAATCTATTTTCGATGATTGTAATTTTACAGATAATTTAAACTTAAATTGTAATTATAGTTTTGTAAATTATTTTTTTTTAGGAAACACTACATCAACCAAGGAAATTCAAGCACACTTTTTACCACTAAATTATAAAAAAATCCTCTCTCTTGCTCTCTTTTTTTAAATGTAGGTATTAAATTTTTTAAACCAGTTTTATTTATTTTATTCATTTATTAGTTTTTAAATCGTACTTGAAATTTTTTTAAACTTTTCATTTCTATCCCGAATAAAAACCAGCTGATATCAAAATCAAAAGGGAAGAAAAAGCTTTCAAAAAGAAGGGGAAGGAAAAAGGAAAAGGCTTTCAGGAAAAAAGGAAAAAAAAAAAGTTTATCTATTTCCTTACTAGGGGAGTGAATTTTACTAATTTACTATTTAGTTATGTATTGGGCCAAAATTTCGTTCAGCCAAGCCGAGCTAAGAGTTTGTCAAAAAAAGAAAAAAAAGCAACAGTCAAAACATAATACCGCGAATTCGTTAGAGGGACCGTAAAATTCTGATCTATATTCCCTTTTAGGTGAGGACGCGTACGACGACTTCCAAATCTGTTTTTGGACTCTTTATTTCCCTGATTGCCACCGTGGCCCCGCACAACAAATTTTACGACATTCATAAAAAATGCATGCCTCGTTTAAAAAATGTTACAGCCCCGGACTAATAAACCAAAAATAAAGCCGTTTACTATGCAGTTTTTTGGCGGTAATGGGTGGCAAATTTGAAAAAAAGAAACGTGGAAAATCAGCAAAAAATAGCTAAAACATATTGCAGTAAATAGCTTCAGAAGGTGTAGTTTTCATTGAATATGTGCCTGTCTTTGGAATCAATACATAGCTAATGTTTCAGTTTTCACGGACGATAAGTTGTGCCAAATTTAATTAATTACTTTGACTTGTTTATTTTCCCTTCCATCGTTGCAACACTGACGAAAATATGGCACTGCCCGAAAACCGTCATAATTTTGAAACAACGAATGAAAAAATCTTAAAAAGCCACGGTTTCCATCTGTTAAGATGGTTTTAGGGGGGGGGGGATATTTATTTTTTTGTCCTTGGTATTTTAAATAATATTCACCTTTTGTATTATTTTTTTAAGTCACTAAGTATCAAGCTAAAAAAATTGTTTTTGTAAACAGTTCGTTATTATTTTTTTAATTATATATATTTCGCTATCTCTTTTTTTATCCATTTTTCATTGAATATGGTTCTGTCTCTAGAATCAATTCATTGATAATTTTTCAGTTTTCACGTACGGTAATTTGTGCCAAATTTATTTACTTTGACTTATTCATTTTCTTGGTCCATCATAGCAACACATGACGTAAATGTGGCACTGCCCTTAAAGCTTCATAATTTTGAAACAACGAATAGAAAAATATTAGAATACCAAGGTTTTCATGTATTAAGATGGTTCTAGGGGAGGGGGGAAATATTTTTATTTTCTTATTCTTATAATATACGTATGTAATATTTTTGTCACGCTTATGATAAAGCGTATATAATACGCTTTTATTTTATTTTTTGAGTCACAAAGTAGGCTATCAAGTTAGAATTGTTTTTTTTTCTGTAAAGTTTGCTATTTTTTTCTTTATTAGCTGTATACATTTCGTTATTTCTTTGTTTTTGTCCATTTTTCTGTAATTGTATTAAACGCAATACGCTGTTTTTTATTATTTTATTTCGTTTACTTTTTATCTTTTTCAAAAAACAAATTTATTTTTAGTGCCTTTGAAATTTTGCCAAAGTAGATACACAAGATATGCTAACAGTTAAGTCTGCTGAATAACATTTTAGTCTCAAACTCTGTGAAGCAAAATGACGCATTGCACTTTTACAGCTTCATTTTTCTTCTTCTTCTATTGAAAGTTTACTAGCGGAAGTCAGCTCGAGTTACTCTCAATGCAAAAGTTTCTCAGTCGCATACCCCACTGTGATTAATATTGTGGAATAATATTGATCGGTGGAGATTTGAAATCTGGCAAATTCTTGAGTCGTTTCAAAGGGATTTTAACTTGATTCTAATGGCTGAGGCGAAGTTTAACTATGGTTTCAGGCCAGAATTTGAAACTTCTAAGTGCTTACAAGAAGAAGCATTGTTAGAAGTACAAATGCTGGCTTGAAGTAGACAAATAAACTTAGAAATTCCTTCTGTAAATCTTTAATGCATTTATGTAATGAGAGCCGTTAATCAGTTGTTCGGTTACAGATCTAATCGAAATTTACCATTTAGTATCTGGAGCGTTACGTAGTTTTAGCATTGAGATTCTTCGTCACATTTATTTTATTTTGCCATTGAAATAAATCTCGAACTAACTCAAGTTTCATGACCAGTTGATAGATAAATGCAAGAATTTGATAAATTTATTTCTATAGAAAGTCCAGATACACCGTGGCAATGGTTTCAACTCACAAGAATATGGAGGGAGAGGAGACAACGATTTTATTTTGTGTTTTTCTAATGAAATCACAAAAAAAAGTAATACTGATCAAACACGCCTAAAATAGAGGGTATTTTAAAAGCATGTTTCAAAATATTGGTTACATGGTCTCCTTCAATTGGAACCACCGCCATCACCCTACAAAATCATAACGTAAAATGATAACGTAAAAAACGGCCCTCACCATAAATGATCTAAATGTTGTAATGTTCACCATATTATAACTCCTTGTCTCCTGTTGAATGGCATCCTTGGAGGAGTCATGAATTTAAGCATTTGGGCATGAGTGTACCGCAAAATTGTCATAAATGTTTTCTTCGTTAATTTTTAAGAACGTTTGCAAAACTTTTGCGACATTTAGGAAGGGGGAGGAGAATTTTTTTATTTTTTAAAATGAAGATATAAAAGTAAGTATTTTTCGAGATCTGGGATAATATTCCCTCACCCCATCCACTCTTCCAATCGGTATCCCTGGCCTATAGCGCGTAGCCTCCCCCTCCCCCTTTCGTGACTTGATCCTTGAAATAATCTGTATCTTGCTGAACGACACACTTTATGTATTTTTTTTTTTGCTGTTGTTTTTAACTAAAAAAATTGTTCATATTATTTATATAATAAAAAGTCATACATAATTATATGTAAAATATTATATATGTAATTATATTATATATTATGTATATAATTATACATAAAAGTCATATATAATTTTTCTTTGTTATTTCAGTTCCACCGACTCGAGTTTCAGCCAAAGTTCGACCTGAAAAACTAAGGCCTGGCGTCACCGCCATTCTTAGCTGTGAAACAGGTAGTGCCAGTCCGGCAGCAAGTGTTAGCTGGTGGCGTGATGGCTTAGTACTCCCGTTGAAGAGCAATTCAACCATACCTGGACAACATGCTGGTCTAATTTCTAAAGCCATTTACGAAGTAGAAGTAACGCCTGACCTTGATGGATCGGTTTTTATGTGCCAGGCTGCGAGTGTCGTTATGACGCAAAATATACACGACGCTGTCAACTTGGAAGTATTATGTGAGTGACGCTATTTTTTTTTATAACATGTGTGCCGTGGCTATTTCGCTTTATATTACAGTTAAATATAAAATTATATTGACGGAGGTGGTTTTAGGGGAGGTATAGAGGGTACACTTGCCTGTGACGCAGGAACTTTAGGGACGCAAAATTTTAAATAAATAATCTTATTGTAATTTTTGAAATTTCATTTTTATTAAAACGATGTATAAGGCACAGTTAATAAATGAACATAATTAATAAATTATTAATCGTTTAATAAAAAAATAGTTAAATAATAATAATTAAAATGATTAATAATAACTAAATAATAACTTAAGAATTAATTAATAAATTGAAAGTCTTTGTTAAAAAATGATAATTCTGTAAAATTTTGCCCTGAAAGTTTTGTGGAGACATGAAGAGGGCGCTAATCAAGATTTTTCCCCAGGCGCAAGAGATGTCAGAGCCGTCACTGGACATTGGGGACTCCCTACCCCCTTTTTTAAGGTTCAAACCCGTGTCTCTTTTAGCATCTCAAGAACTACGAGCAAAAGATTTGTTGATATCAACAAAGCTTTGTTGATATTTTTCTGCGATTTTTCACCAAAACATGTGAAAACATGTTCACATGAAAACATGTGAAAACATGTATGTACTATATTTGTATTGAACTTTTATTTGCATTGATACGTAATGATTAAATGTGGATAATAATGGAATTTAAAATAGATAAATTTAAACGTCGATAAATTTGTGATCTTAGAATTTGTTTGTTTACCCTTCCCCCTCAATTTTATCCTCCCTCCATTAAAGCCCTCTAAAGGATCTCAGTTTCTTAGGTAACAGTAAATACTTAGTTTCTTAGGTAACAGTAATAAGAAGAATATAAATTTAAAAAGAAGTAAAATGGTAAGAAGAGGAAGTAACCATAAATTAAAGAAAACTAGATTAAGAATATAAATCAAATAGAAGAAGAGAAAAATTAGAAGAAAAGAATCTAGAAAAAGTATGAAGAATTAAATCGAAGAAAAGAATATAGAAGGTAAGAAGAAAAGGCTTAAATAGAAGAAAATAATATGAAATCAAAATGAATTTCTTTTTTGTAGTCTCTTTACGGGTCTCTTTACGGAACCAGAAGAAAGTTGAAGAGAAAAATGTCTTCCAAAAGATAAGAAAAAATGTTCATTTACTCCATGATTTACGATCAATAAACGTTTCTTATGCAATGGACAAAATAAATTGGATTTAATTCTCATCGGAAGGTCTATTTTTTCCCTTGATCCAGGTCTTGCTTTCAAGCTATCTCTAAAAGCATATCTCGAAGGGAGAGACTGGTCTCGTCTCAACACAGACTTTTCCCTGAATTCAATTGTCCTCTATTCGATATAAATTGACCCTTTGTAACAAACAAGATTGCCCTGCTGTCAAATCCCCGGTCACGTATTGACCTAAGCTAAAAAATTACATCTGTGGAAACAGGCTTAACCTCAGGAATTCCAAGGAGTCATTAAGAAATCTGGATTGTTAGCTGAAGAATGTGTCCTGTGTCATTGAAGTTTCACCTCTAATTAGGATTCTATACACCAACTATTTACAGGTGATGAAAGTGATGAAGGAATATGGATATTATTATATACAAATCATACAAATATAGAAACTAGCAATCTATTATCAGTAATTAGGTATCGGTAACCAGTAGGCTAATCTAAAATAACGACGAACACCACACTGCCTTTCCATAACAAACAAACACAAGTAGAAACAACAATGAAAATCTTTTCAAGACAGTTGAAATCAAATCAGTGGATATTTCAGCCCTATGTCCTATGTCCAATTCGGCCCTATGTCCAAAAAACTTTTTAAAAACAGCCCTAGCATCCTTACTTCAACGAAGCTCAACCAGGACTGATAAATAGAATGAAGTGAGGTGATAAGCCCAAACAAAATGGACCAAAATGATTAAATGCAAGTTGCCATAAAAGGAGGGGAATCAGCTTCCTTTCCATCCCGGGAAAGCTATTCTCACAGATAATCCTCCGCCGCATTCAGAAAGTGTTAGATAAGGACTTGAGAGATGAACAACATGACTTCCACCCATCTCGATCCTGCTAAGACCTCATATATGTCCTGGGCATGTTGATTGAGGATTGCAATGAATGGAGGCAAAAGATGTACCTTGTCTTTGTGGATTTCAAGAATGCCTAAAACTCAATACACCGAGAGTCGCTATGGAAAATCCTCTGACACTATGGCATTCCAGATAAACTGGTATTCCTTATCATTGCGCTGTACACGGAGTGCTGCGTTCGGACCCACGAAGGAAATACAAGGTATTTCAGTATCATGTCTGGTGTCAAACAGGGATGTGGCCTCTCCACCCTATTTTTTGTCCTTGTTATCGAATATGCGCTCCGGGATTGCACAGGATTTGGGATCCAGGTATGCGATAATAAACGACTAGCAGATCTTGATTTCGCCTAACACATCACCCTGATTGAGGCAAACAAGGAAAGGCTCCAGGAGCTTCTTGATGTCGTACGAGAGAAAGCAAGTCTTTGGGGACTGAAGATTAGTTCGGACAAGACAAAAAGCATGGGAACGAGCAATTCAGCACTTGGCATAAAGTACGGGGACAATGCAGTAGAGCAGGCAGGGGAATTCAGATACCTCGGAAGTACAGTCGAACGAACTATATCAAGGGAAAAGGAGGGAAAGTCTTAGATTGGACAAGCCAGTGGAGCTTTTAATCGACTGAAAAGTCGATTAAAGGAGAAAAGAGGATTCTTGCTTTCGAGAACTATTGTCTTCGCAGGATACTGAACATTAACTGGAGGGACCACATAACTAACCAGACAGTTCGCTTTGTCACGCATCAGCCCCTGGTAAAAGATGTCATACGCCAACAAAGATGGGGCTACTTTTGACACAGTATCCGTATGGTGGAAGATAGTCTCCCCAGAACGGTACTCGAGTGGCAATCAAAGGGAACCTGAGGAAGAGGAAAGCCAAAAAATACGCTTCGTCGTACATACCAGCGAGACCTGAACATTAATTCGACAGTCCAACCCCAAAGGGAAGACCCCTGGGCAGCAGCGCATATGAGGGATGATTGGCAGCTCTTTCTAGATGCCCTGGGTGCCTCTGGCGGCACAGGTATATAAATCTACAATCGTATTTTGCTGTTTAATTTATAGCAACAATTAAAATGAAAATGAAGTTAGATATACAAAAATATGTATTATTATTATTATCTGGAAAACACCATTACATAAAGAAATGAACTAAAATTGCTTGAAAAAATATATAAATTAAAAAATTTCTAGTTTTTTTTCAGTATTTTGTAACATACATATATATTTATGATGAAGTAGCTTTTGTCATATTTAGTATTAGCATATGCCGTAATGCTTAGTCTTAGATAAAAATAACGGAATTCATTTATTTCGTACGATCATTTTCGAAACAATTTCACCTATAAAAATGTATGCTTTCCCACTTTTCTCGAGCTTTCTAAGTCACTTTCTATTTGAGAGGAAGCCAAGAAACCGTATGAAAAACAGACGGATTCATTACTGTATTCATGAGGAAGGGAAGATGGAAAAGAAAGTTATATTATATGGATAAAATTGAGACGGCTCTCTGACTATTTAGAAAGCGCTCTAGTTGCATTCCCGATAGCACAGCTAAGTTTTTCTTCTTCTAAAAAGATACAAGTTTTTTTGGATAGTATTTTGATCGTATCTCGCACTTTCTGCAATATGTTTTTTTCTTATCTCTGTCCTCCTTGTTTTTACTGTGTTTTCTGATTGAAAGTGCTTTTTAAATTGTGTTATGTAGATATCTTTTCTATTATCTTAGAGAGTTAAGGATTCCTCTGGGTGTCCACGAATTTTTTTTTCAAGGGAAAGGAAGTGATGTTACTAAAAAAACAACAACAAAAAACAAACAAATTGTATGAACACTAAAGAAAAGTATGCCAAAGTTGTATAAATCATGATATTTATGTGCGCAATGTTCGACCGTGAAAAAAAAAATTCCCTTTGAGAGGGAATGCAAGAAGAATAGAAAAATCCCCAAACTTGGTTTGGGGATTATTGCTGGTTTGGGAATTTTAGATAATTTGCTGGCAACTTTGCTGGTTGTACTTTCTATAGCCATTATTATGTGCAGGTAGGATACGATGGGGATTAAATCATCCCTGCCCCTCGAGAAAAAGAAAGAAAGAAACTGTTCTAAAAATTTGCCTTAGCTAATACTCAGTTCTAAAAATTTAATTTAAGGTATTAATTTCAAATAAGCAAAATTAATTGGAATCGGCAATTTTATAAAAAGTAAATTATATAACCAGTAAAGGGTACTACGGGAATAACTGTAAAACTCAATTTTTAAATCTTGATCGTGCAGAAAAGTCTCAAGGCTAAAGCATGGAGAACAGAATAAACTTCCAACCGGATTTAGGTAATTTTTTCTTTCGTCCTTTCGGCAATGCTGCGGGTGGTATGCTCGACACAGATGGGACAGGATGGGGCTCACATCCTCCCCCTCCCAAAGAAATCAAAGGAAAAACTGTAATAACTCTTTGTTCTTAGTTAGTAGTCAGTCCTAAAAACCTTACATTTCAAAAGTTTGTCATTCTAAAACAGACTAAAAGCTGCCAAATAACATAAGCTGTGTTGTTCACTGATAGTTAAATGTAAACAGTTTTTTAATAATTTTTGAATCTCTGTTTTATATAACAAAAACATAAATTGATGAATTAGTGAAACCAATTGTTAGGTGCTTAGAAGGATTGAGCTGATTGGTTATTGCATCCCTGTGGTAATCTTGTTGTGGGCACTGCATATAGATGCATCTATACCCTCAGAGGGTGTAGTGAAGGGGTTT
This sequence comes from Artemia franciscana, assembly GCF_032884065.1. Classification (NCBI taxonomy): domain Eukaryota; kingdom Metazoa; phylum Arthropoda; class Branchiopoda; order Anostraca; family Artemiidae; genus Artemia; species Artemia franciscana. The sequence continues at coordinate 14,465,607 of NC_088869.1, read as the reverse complement.
TTACCTCCCCCAGACAAACTGTTATAACATTATTTCCTTAGTAAGCTGCTAGTTCTCAAAAGCGAGATCGTCATTTTAACATAGACTGCCCCCCCCCCAAAAAAAAAGCTACCATACCATAATCTCTTAGTAAGTATTAAATTAAAAATTTTTAATTTAAATAATTTTAATTAATTTAATTTAATTAATTTACTTTAATTAATTTAATAAGTATTATTAAAAGCAAGGTTGTCACTTCAAAATAAAGTCGAATTAGCCGCTTAATTGAACAGCGAAATACTTCATTCATATTTAAGGAATTTTCACGAGCTGTCATAGTTTTACAAACATACACAGTTTTACACATTATTCTTTATGAATGTTTGAGTGGATCCAAGTTAATCCACCAATAATATTTTAGCTGTATTTTGTTTTTCTCATATTGAGTATATTTTTTCAGCAATGAATTTCTCAGCCTCATTATTATAATTTTCGGAAAAAAATTGTAGTTTTTTTTTAGAATTGTGCACATCTAGTTAAACACAAGACATTTGTCAACAATGTTTACAACTGTATTATTTTTTATCGACAATCTCCCTCCTCTCCCCCTTCTTGAGACCGGTCCAAAGGATCTTTCTTGAAAAATTGAAAAACTGATCTAATAATGCACCCCTTCCGCCTTGGAAACGTCACCATCACCCTCCGCCCCAAGGGCTAGACCATATTAAAGATACGAGTTAAAAGATTCTGATAAGAAGAACGTTATTGCCCGTCCCAAAATTTTAGTACGGTGTCCTGTTTTTCTATCTTCCTATCTGTCCAATTTTTTCGAAGTAGTAAGTCCAAATACACCCCCCTCCCCCGAAAGCGCATCTACCACCCTCTGCCCCAAAGGTTGGAGCAGGTCCTAATACGAAAAATATAATTGCTGGTCTTACAATTTAGTAGTGTATTAAGGTCTTCTGTTTTTTTTTCTGCTTCCCTATCTTTCCGATTTTTCCTAAGTTGAAAGTTCTAATTTGAGAAAGAGCCCATAAAGATCACAAGAAGTTGAAGCTCATTACTCTATTCGTGAATTGTAAAATGAGCAAAGAAAGTTAAATTAGAAAGACAAGTTAGGCTGCTTTTGAAATTATGTGGGAATTATCAGGTGCACAACTGAATTTTCCAGGAATAACACAGACTGAAATGTGTCTGCTTTTCATTTTAACTGGCTCTTGCAAATATCGTAAGGAATTGGGAAAAAGTCATGCGATTAGTGCTGCTTTTTAAATCAAAGAATTCAATCTGTCTGGGTTTCCAGTTGTGGTAAATTCTGATTTTAGGAAAAACTCCTAGCGGAAAATTCGCCCTCCCCCATACGGAAATGTATACATACTTCCCAATAATAAACATTACGCGCAAACAAATGGAGAAATTTAATAACTTAAAGACCTTTCCCCTGGGACTGTGGAGGGGTCATGTTCCATCGAAAGGCATAGTTATTGAGCTTTTTAATCATGATGAAAAAATGTCAATTTCAAATTCTTGATCGAAGAATTTTGAGAAAAGGGGACGGATGAGGGGGCCTAGTTACCCTCCAATATTTTTGGTCACTTAGAAAGTGCACTAAAGCTTTTAATTTACGTTCGAATGAGCCTTCTCACGAAATTCGAGGACCACTTGGTCGATAAGATCACCCCTGAAAAAAAAAACACAAACTCAAAAACACAACAAATAAACCCGCATCCGTGATGCGAATTGTGTGTCTTCTGGCGAAACACACAAAATTCCACATTTTTACAGATGGAAGCTTGAAACCTCTACGGTAGGGTTTTCTGATACGCTGAATCTGATGGTAAGATTTTTTTTTAAAGTTCTATCACTTTTAGGGGGTTTCCCCCCTTTTTTTGAAAATCAGGCAAATTTTCTCAGGCTCGTAGCCTTTAATGGGTAAAACTAAACTTATTGAAACTTGTATATTCAAAATCAGCATAATAAGCCGATTCTTTTGACAATCTATTGGCATCAAAATTCTGTTTTTTAGAGTTTCAGTTAATATTGAGCCAGGTCCCTCCTTACTGTTCGTTACCACGAACTGTCTGATATGAACTTGCTAAACAAAAGAGAACATTTTCCTATGTTGATGTATTTTGGCGTGTTTGTCAATCTAAAAAAATGCAACGCAAATTTCAAAAATGTAGTTGTATAGAAGGATAAAGCTGAATTTCTGCTGTAAGATGAAAAAAATTGTTATTTTATGTTGAAATATTAAAACGTTGGTCTGTAACAAAAATTGGCACACTTAAACCTTGCACAAGAACAGTGGCATAATTTCGTAAAAATCCTGGGGGGGGGTGGCGGAAAAAGTGGAGCCAATTTTCTCTAATCAACCGTAAATGACAGTTAAAACTGAAAAATGAGTCACATAGTACCATACAGGTAAAGATATACTAAAGAAAACTGACCCATTTCTGTGTGTGCTTGAATTATGCAGACTTCTCTTAGTTTTGACAAGATTTTTTAAGAAACTAAATTTCAGATGGGGGGTAAACTGGAGTCGGGGGTGGGCCTAGGTCTGGAAGGTACAGTTGCCCCCTCCCCCATAGCAAGTTACACCCTTGCACAAGAACTATAGTCTTTAAGACACAGCGTTCACTTGAAGAAAAAAAAACGAATTATTTTTTTTACACACTTGAAGAAATAAATTTAATTTATTTTTTTTTGTACAAACTACGAGAGGATAAGTTTCCCATTGTTTATGAAATCACCATCAAAACAAGAGTTGGGTTTATCTGATTTATTTCCAAATTGATTTCTGCTATGCCGAGTACTGGGGAAGAGAGAGAGAAAATTGAAATTTCTCAACCAAAAGGACTTAGAAATTTAATTATTTCAGTGAACTTGACAACTAGGAATCGGTATATTCACGGTTTTACTTATCGTTGTCACCGGTGTTCAAAAGGAGTTTTTGAAAGGGGATCATATTCTGCTTAAGGATTATAGAAACTGTTCTACAAAAGGAGATAAATCTTGTTTGTTTGTCTTTGGAAATTACAATTAGAAAAATTATTTGGAATTAATTAACTAAATACATTTTTGGCCCAGTGTAGTTTGGTTGTGTTTCTAATACAATTTTTTGAGCTGATTTTAAAAGAAGATTATAACCATTTCACCTTCCGCGTTTTATGTATCGTTAGCACTTTTTTTTTGTTTACTTAATGGGTGAAACTTTTGGACTTGGGATGGGCTTTTAGACGAATCTAATTTAATTATTAAATAAGCTTAGAAACGAGTTTATTCTAATTATTATAAAAATCTATTTATTACAACGGACTAGACAACTAGAAATCAGCATATACGCGGTTTTGTTTACCTCAACTGCTGAGGAGTTTCAAAAGGAGCTTTTGAAATGAGGAGGTACTTGCAAGGGGAGGTACATCGTATTTGCTTGGGATTTACAGAAATTATTCTGCAAAGAGATAGCTCTTATTTGTTTGTATTTGGAAGTTTGGTTTAGCATAACCGTTTGAATTAATAGAAATGCGTATGAATGGATATAAATCTGTTATTCCGTTCTAAGTGCTTTTGCACAAACGAGTTATTTTATACGTTTAATTAAAGAATAAAAATTTTAATAGCATGACCATGAATAAAGGATTTTTTTAAAGCATTACTTTGGTTGGGCAATAACCCCCACTTTTTCTGTATTTTTCCAAATTTTACCCCTCCTTCTGAAATAAGATCATGAGTATTCGCTTATTGCACCATCTATATTTGCACTGTCATTCTTATTCGCCCTTTTGCACCATCTGTATCTATCTGCTCCGACGGCATTTCAAACAGCAAGCTATACAAAAATGAAGCTCTATCCCGCTTTCTTGGGCTATAATGAGAGAAAGGTCAAGTTTTGCGGATGAAGGATGACAGATTGCCAAAAAATTTTCTTTTCGGCTATCCATCTAGGGCCAAGCGAAAAGCAGGTCGCCCCCGAATGGGGTCGAAAGAGGTCGTAAGAAAGGATTTAAAGGAAATCGTAACTTCTTAGACGGGTATAAAGAGTGAAGCTTAGAACAGATTGAGAGGCCTTAGGCGGCTTGGCGCTGCAGTTACTTATTAGTGATAATAGTCGTAGTAGTAGTAGTAGTAGTAGATGTTCTTCTGTGCTTGGGTCATTAAAATTGACCCTTTAGTCCTTATAACACATGATCAGGAAAAAAAGTAATGTAAAAGGATGTAAAAATTAATGTCTAAAACTTCTAGCAGTAGTCAATAAGGAACCTTTTAATAGAAAAGGATATAAAAGAACAATAAATACCAATCACGTGCTGTGAGTAGTTTCTCTGATATAGATGGGGTTGGAAACATATGACTTAAGTTTGGATAATACATAACTACCAATTCTCGGGTGTATTAATGGATTTTTAATTTAATTTTTTTAATAGTTGAGATCTCTATTACATAACTAATATATACAGAAAAACCACTAAGCCCAGTATTCTGTGCTTGTATGGCTACTCTAAGAATACTCTGCATTACTCATATGCATCGGGTTACCACACCTTCCATCTACCAACTTACCAACACAATATGATAATTCTGCTCGAGAGAAAAATCGAACTATTTTAAATTGATTGAATGATTGAACATTAAATTTTAGGTGAAGATATATTATTGGAATTGTATTACCTACTATAAGCACCATAAAAAGCATAATTGGAGTGTACGAAGAAAAAAAAAATACTAACGAAAAAAACAACTAATGGTGCCAATTAACGAAATTGAAGGGCTGGAGGGAAGTTATTTTTCAAAATATAGAGGGCAATTTTTTGGCCCCTATAATGAAATACCAAAATACGGTATTTTTCAATGGAAATACAAAATAAGTCTTTTTTCGAAACCTAGGGAGGGGGAAATTTAGGGGTAAACCTCCATCCCAGTTGGCACCACCGAAATAGCTTGAACGAAGTTATGAAAAGGACCTATTGGTACTTAGATCTTGATGAAGTTTAGTTATTACATGCTTTAGTGACGTTTGCTCAAGAAATATATAGTGCCATATGTATTCTCCCTACCCTAAAGCTATTTATGGTATGTCCATGCAAAACGATTTCTAATCTCTAGTACTACTCGTAAAGTAAATAAAATTAAGCAAGGCACGTGTCATGAGTAGTCTAAAGGTTACTGATAACGTTCAAAATTGTTTAGCCAAATACTGGACGAGAAATCAATCCCCCCTGTAATCTGCCTTCCAATAAGATAGATGTTTTAATAAAAATTATATACCTGTTTCCCACACATTACATTACAAATGGAGCAAAAGAGATAAAACAGAGAAAAATAAGAAAAAATAGGAAAAAAACAGAAAAAAAACAAAGCAAAAATGGCAAATAATAAAACAAAATAATGAATATATAAAGAAGCCCTGTTGCTACTGCATAGCGTCGTATATTTAAAACCACTAATGTTATAATTTATAAATAACGTTAATGTCAGTATTGAGATTAGCGTTTAAAATGTCATCAATTGCTTGTTTTATTGTTCATATTTAGTAATTACATTTATTTATGACGTTATTAAATATATTAAAAATGGATTGTCGAGACCCTTGTGGGGTCTCGACATGGATTGCAAGATTGTACAAGTTCCTATAAAATGCTTCGAACCCCTAATAGTGGAGAAAGAGAAGAGTAATAGAAGAGAAATAAATGAAGCAAAGAAAATAAAAAAAGTAGGGGCCAACTATTGATTTGGCTTTAAATTCTTTTAAAAACTCGTTTTATTCAAAGGGTAGAAATAGCTATGACCTGTTAAATAAATGTTGTTTTTATATGCAATAAAAGATCAAAATCATCCGGAATCCATTATTGATCATTTCTCAATTCCCTTCATGTGAGATTCATTTCATTTTGGCATTAACTGGAGTTCCTATGATTAATTTCAAAGAATTTTTTTTCTCACTTTTAATAACAATTCCCTGTTGATAGAACGTAGAATTTATTCCGACAAAAATGACTTGAAAATAAGAATAGCTTTTCCCAATTGCGCGTCAATGTTTTTATTCTGATTTATTTTACGGGGAATAGAAAGAGATAAACAATAAAAGAAGTTGATATAAATCTAGTAGCTTTTAATGGAATAGTGAAATGGAAATAGAAATTTAAATAAAGTGAATCATTTAAGAAGAAGATGCAATGAAATAGAATTTTTACGTGAGTAAAGCTGTAGAACGCCTTTAAAGGTCTATCTGATTCCCTTTGAAATGCTAAGCTCGGGTGTGTTTACTAGCAACACGAATTGCTCTTGACACTGTTTGCATTATTAAATGAATAAATTATATATTTTTTCCTGGAAACGAAAAAATGCAACTAGTCACATTTGACGTCAACGTAAATTTATCGTAAAGGTCAAAAAATAAATAATTTATGTTTTAATAGATCTTAGAATTAATATTATCTTTTGATTTTGAAGCTCTAGTGTAAAAGAATCCTAGAAAGAAGGTAATTGGATCATATTAAGGGATTAAAGCCTTAATTAAATAAAAGAAGAACAAGTCTTTTAAAATACAGGAGAACCGTTTCCAGAAATTGGAAATTAAACCAGATAGAATTATCTCTAGCCTCATTTTAGGAATATGGATAAAATATAGTTAATATCTTACCGTAGGGCTCCTAAGGATTTCCAGGCCTGTAAAGGTGAGTCATTCAAGCATTACATCACATAGAAAAAAAATAACCGTCGAAGAAGCCAAAAGCTTTATTGATTTTTTTTTTGAATAACCTAAACGGGTTGCACTTTCGAGCTGATTAAGGCATGCTATTTTATACTATATATTAATTAGCTCTTTTTTATAATTATTATCAATTACTGGTTAAAATATTGTTTTGCAGGGGCTTGCTGCTCCTTTTTAACATCTTCAATCTTTCACTGTTGGCATTTTCCCAATTCCTTTCATCAAAATTCTTTTCACTTTGACATTCACTTGGATTTCTATTATTAATTTCGATTTTCCTTACTTTTGAAATCATTTCCCTGGCAATAAAATACATAATTTATTCAGAGGTAGATTACATAGAAAAAGTGAATGGCCCTTCTCAAATATGCGTTGGGATTTTATCTCTGATTTGTCTGACGTGGAATAGAAATAAATAAATAAAGAGTGAAGATATTTAATCCGGATTACTTTTAATTGAGAATTCTTTTTGTCTGCTAAAAGCTTACGAATCTCCAACTCTTAAACCTTACGACCGCAAACCGTAAAACCTTCAACCTTAAGACCCCTTTTTGTGGAGAGGAGGGGGCTATCCCTGGAATTCTTTTTCTTTGGAATTGATCAGAGGCAAAATGCTTCTTGACCCATTTCCAGCCACCCTACCTTAGGGAAAGCACGTAAGGTCTAGGAGGGGATATGGGTATGGACCCTTCTCTTTGGATGCTTTAAATGTGGTAGATTTTGCATTCTGCTTTGATAGAACCCCATTAAAGTTGGGGTTGTATTTTGATACCCATTTTCAACACTATTAACCATAAAGTGATTCTAAATCAAGACCCTAATTATTACAATCTTGATTTTTTATTTCTGTTTAATTTAACTACTGAAATGATTTTTTTCTCTTTTATTTATTCTTTTGGCGCTACTAAGGGTTCGATTATAATTGATCGGGGCTAGGTGTTCAAGTACCCTGGATATCAAAAATATTTTGCCTCTTGGACCCCACTTAGGTCCATTCATACATGAAAACTGCGTCTTTCTTATGTTTTTCTTTTGGTTTTCTCAAAATTATAGTATTTTTAGAATAGTGCTACATTTTCTCATATATATATATATATATATATATATATATATATATATATATATATATATATATATATATATATATATATATATATATATATATATATATATATATATATATATATATATATATATATATATATATATATATATATATATATATATAATTCATTATCTTGAGATATTTTTTACACTTTAGAATCATTTTGAAGCGCTTGAAGCGGAACCATTTTAAATAAATGGTTCTATAATAGATATAAATACATGAGCTTAAATATATATATATATATATATATATATATATATATATATATATATATATATATACATATATATATATATATAAATGAAATTCAATATCTTGAGATATTTTTTAAACTTTAGAATCTTTTTGAAGCCGAACCGTAGGATATTGTTAAATTTTCAGTGATAAGCTTGGAAGAAGCCCTTTATGTTCTCCCGCCAAGAAATAATTTGGCTCACAATCTTCCCCCCCCCCCTTGGTGCTTTTATTCAAGTATTTCAGTTTCTCCCTCTAAGACTTGTGATCTTCCATTGAGGCACCTAACAAAACTAAATAGCTGGCCAGAGATGCTTAAGTCATTAAAAGTATGCCTCCCCATTTATAATTAAAACGAAATGCAATTATAAAAAAAAACATGTTACTTATAACTGTGTTTCTATATTTTTTTCTCGTTTTAATTGTACCAGAGATCCGTTGTAGGTAGAAAACTTTAAAGGGCTTCTATCTCTTCGCTACTTCACGGGTTTGACTTTACGGGTTTCGACGAAATCTGTGCAGATCAAAATCTTTGACGGCGCATTATCGCTTAGTTTGTTGCCGGTTTATGAAATAAATGAAACTTTTTTTTTTTCATTATCTTGTTGTTAAACTGCTTTTTTTCCATATCACTGCATTTTATTTTCCTCTTTTTAAGAGTAATTGGACAATATCCGGGCCCTTTCTTCCAAAACATAAAAGTTCAATAGTCAGTAAAGAGAAACAAATATCTTCCCGTCAATGATTGGATCCGACAAAGTAAAAAAAAAAATTGTTTATTTTGCTCTTTTGATGGGGCTTGAACGAGATATACTATATATCCCGGGTAAACTGGAGATACAAACAAATACTTTGCGTTACCAGATTCCAAATGTTGTTAGATTGGAAAAGTGAATCTTATGGCGCTAGTGGAAACTGGCACTAGTGTTGGAACGTCATCTAGCGCTCGTGACTTTGTTTGATCCAGAACTGCTGCACACTTGTCGTTTTTCAATCGCAAAAGGGGGAGGGGGCAAAGAATTTAGAATTCTGCCCCAGTAGGCCTTTCAAGTCCACTAGCCTATTTAATTTTCCAAGATTTTCCCAAGCTTTTCTTAGACCTACTCTATGCTTAGGGCTACTATCTTTGGATGTGGACTTAAAATAATTCCGGAAAAAATGCTGAGTAATTATTACTTAGAAAGAATTTCAGCTTTAATTCTATTACATTGTACATTAATCATATCCAATGTCCAATATTATTTCAGGTTTTCTATTTTTTTCTATTTTTTTAATAAAGTTTCTAGATGCTGTACAGTAAGTGACGCTTGTAGATTTAACCCTTATCTTCCCTTAACCCTTAAATCCTTAATCCTCTAATCTATTTAATCCTTAAATCAGCAAAGACCAGGATGTTAAAGCCCATCTCCATTTGGCATATTCTGCCAATCTGCCAGCATTCCGAATCTGCAAAGCTTTTGGTCTCCAGCCTGTAAGCTGCCCGTATGTAACAGGTAAACAAGTCTCCATTGAAATAGAATTTGCAAATTTGCAGAATCTCCCAAATGGAGACTCGTTTACGGAGACGAGCTGTTCTCTTTGGTTAGAGCTACATTTAGGAACCCGGCACAATTTAGATTGCCTTCGGCCAGAATGCCCATGATCGACCCTATGAATATTTTGCCATGTGTATTAATAATATAATTGATATTTACCCTCTGGGTAAAATTTTCACCCTCTGGATTTAACAATAACGCGCTAATAGGAGAATAAAAAGAAAAAAAATATTAAAAACCGAAGGGCACTGATAAAATTACGCACAGTTATTAACAACTATAACTTTCAAGCTCACTTAACATGGAACAAATGCTATAGTATACTTCACAACTAAAGACGCTAGACACTTGATAGTAGTTACATCGAGGAAAAATAGGCAATTTTAGTGTAGTTTTGAGCAAACCCATGTTTAATGTTTTTTGCTGTGTTTGTTTTTGGTACGTTTTTAGCATGTTTTGTTCGTTCCTTGATTTAAATTAAACCCGTTTTTCTCTCTTAAATTTTCTTAATTTCACATACATACATAATTAATACATACAACACATACATATATGTATACATATAATATGCACAATACGTACATACAATACTTACAACAATATATACAATACATATAAACATACATATAATTCACACTATACATAAATAAAATACTTCCAACATGCACAATACACACAATATATATAACACATACATACATGCATGTACACACACATACATATATACATAGAAACATACATACATAAATACATACGGATATAAATACAATACATACATAGATATTTTACACACAATACATACATAAAATACTTACAACAATGCATACAATATATGCAATATATACATAAATACACTACATGTAAGCATACCTATAATTTATACGATACATGCACAAAAAACTTACAATATGTAAAATATACACAATATATACAACACATAAACGCATGAATTCAGTCATACGAACATACATACATACATACATACATACATACATACATACATACATACATACATACATACATACATACATACATACATACATACATACATACATACATACATACATACATACATACATACATACATACATACATACATACATACATACATACATACATACATACATACATACATACATACATACATACATACATACATACATACATACATACATACATACATACATACATACATACATACATACATACATACATACATACATACATACATACATACATACATACATACATACATATAAATACATAAATATATGCATAAATTCATGCACACGCATATACATACATACAATACATATATAGCAAAATAAGATACGTTACTTTGTTACTTACTTGTATTTGTCTCAGGATACAAGCTCTTTAGATATCCCTGGCGCTATATTTTGGCAGACAGTTGAGTGCTATGTTTTTTGGTCATCACTTTATAGTCACTTGATTTTTCGCCACATTTTGAGAAATACTCCCTTGTTTCGTAAAGCAAGAAAAACCACTATCAAAATGGACCTTTTTTCAAGGGCTTTTTTCTCTTCCTGGACACCGGATACTTAGCTGAAGTCAGAGGTTCTAAACGTTCAGATAAGTTTAGATCCATGAACTTAGATGGACAACTGACACCAGATAATAATTAAACAGCAGATGCGGTTTTAAAGGGGGGGGGGAGAAGACACTTGTCCTGGGCACAACAATTCTAGGGTGCAAAATTTCAAATAAATAATGTAACGACTATATCATTTTGTTTATTCTAGAATTTTTGTTTGCACTAAATTAGAGGGCACACTTAATAAATGAAAATTGTTAATTAATAAAATATATTTATAATTTTTTCGTATAATATGAACTATCACAGCTGCCCAATCGTCTGCAAGTCCTGCAGACATGATCAGTCATAAGTCATTGAATCATTTTTAGAGGGTCTCCAGTTGTCTTCCGATAGCTGAATGAACTGATAAACTATTTGAAATACCCTTATTCTATGCCACTACCATAGTTCTACCCTAGAATGGATGATAGACTATCTATCAACAAGTGAGACGAATCATTTTTATATAATTCTTAAAAGCTACGCCTGCTTTGCGTCTCACACAGACTATCTGTCTTAGCTTTACTCTAATTGGCCATGGCTCTCAAGTTTTTCATCACTTCCACCAAGATTTTAATTCAAATTTTAATTCAAATCAATAAAATCATAAAAAACTAATAAGAAATTAATAAAATTAAAAAATAAAAAAACTATTAGATTTTGTGCAATAAAATAAAAATAATTAAAATTAATTAATAATAATTAAACTGTAAGCGAAAAAATGATTTTAAAAATCTAGAAATAAGTTGAAAATGAGTTTGTTAATAAATGAAAATTTTATTAAAAATTGACCTGAAAATTTTGTGGGAGACGGGAGAGGCGGGGGTGGCCTTAATCAATATTTTCTCCCAGGTGCAAGAGAACCCAGAACTGCCGCTGTTAAACAAATCTAGTGCCACAGATATCCGCATACTGAAATAAATTCGTTTGACATTCCTGGCCTAGAGATAGTAACAGACAAATGATATAATTTTTTCTTTTTTGTTCCCCGACTTACTAAAGTGGTAGTTTGTTTTCATCGTTTTTGCTCTATGGACAAATATTAATGTCTTTGCAGTGATTTATGGATGTCCAGATCTTAAGAGTTCATGTTTTCAACTAAATCAATTTTGCAGACTGTATGTGGCGTGAAAATGCAAGTCTTGTTTTTTTTTTGCATTTTGGGATTGGAATATACTATGCAGCCTCATGACTGTCAAATGAATTCAATAAGTAAATAATTTTTGAGACAACACTGGCTAATCATGACAAAACACAAAATCGCAAATAAAAGAAGAACGAGGACAATAAACAGCCTTTCACCCTTTCACCGTTACTGAGAAAGGGTCATCATATTTTAGTTTTGCGTTTTGTTTTAAGGTTTGGTCTTTTTATATTTTTATCAGTTTATTATTCACTGAGGGCGGTCAAGCAGAGATCTTGACCGAAATATTTGCATAATTTTCAATTTTTGCATTGGCTGCTTATTGTCCCTCTTTCTTCTCTTTTTTGCGATCTTGTGTTTTGAATTAAATAAGTTTTTTTTCATTTAAGCAAAATATGAACGGAAAACGATTTGACTCATTTTATACTTTATTAACGGTTTTCCGTTATTCTTTTGTATGTTTTATTCTTCCAGTTCCGCTACTGCCGACTGAATTATAAATAAGTTTTTTTTTATCTTGCCAACATTTGAACAGAAAAAGATTTGATCTCTTGTTTTATAATTTAATAACGGTTTCTGTAATTTGTGTTTTATTCTGCCAAGTCCATGACTACCAACTGAATTAAAAAAAGAAATCATCTCACTAGAACATGAAAATGAAACGATTTGACTTATTTTACATTTTACCAACAGTTTTTGTATTTTTTATTTTATTCTGTCAAATCCGTGACTGCTAACTGAATTAGATAAATAATTTTTTGTCACCTCATCAAAATATGAAAACGGTTTGACTTATTTTACACTTTAACAGCGGTTTTTGTATTTTTGTTTTATTCTGTCAGATCCATGACTGTCAACTGAATTACATAATTTTTTTTTCATTTCTCCGGAATATGATCAAAAAACGATTTGAATCATTTCACATTTACGGTTTTTTGTTATTCTTTAGTGTGTTTTATTCTTCCAGTTCCGTTACTGCCAACTGAATTAAACAAGTTTTTTTTATCTTGCCAAAATTCGAACAGAAAACGATTTGATGAGTTATTTTATACTTTGGCTACTGTAATTTGTGTTTTATTCTGTCAGCTCAATGACTACCAACTGAATTAGATAAGTTTTTTTTGTCACCTCACCAGCATATGAACAGAAACCGATTCGGTTACTTATTTTACACTTTAAAATATTTTTGTTTTCGTTTTATTCTACCAACACCGTGACTGCCAACTGAATTAAGTAAGCTATTTTCTCATCTCTATAAAATATGAACAGAAAACGACTTGACCACTTATTTTGCATTTTAAACCGGTTATTATTTTTTGTATTTTGCTTGGTCTTACACCCCCTTATTATTTATTTTAGGCTATTTATTTTTTCGGGGGGGGGGGGGTAATAAAAATTTTTTAAAAGAAATCAAAGATTTGCCATATGCTTTTTTGTTATGTTCTTACGAGTTGGACAAACATTTCGGAGAGGAGGGGGTTCAAAACCCCTACCTCCTTGGATCCTCCTACGTCTATATTTGTGACGGGATAATTATGCCAATCTAAACCTTACAGTTTTAGCCAAAAAAAAAAAAACTTATTTCCATTCTACCAGCCATTTTCCAAGTATCTCTATATGCAAATTTATAGATCTTCAAAGATCGGGAAGTAATTATACCCTCAAAAAAGTTCCTCTTAAAGCTCTAAGGATGTTTACTTTATAGAGTGTTTTTACTTTATAGCTTCCTAAATATACTCTGCAGCTTCTGAACACAAGCCAATGAAATTCAAGTATAACTCAGTTTTTCATTTTTTTTTTCTTGCCAAGAAACTATAGAAAAGTTCACTGCTGTTTTCTTTCTTGCCAAGTCTCCTCTACAGTTTCTAAATAGGGACTATCCAGGTTCAGTTGTGAAAATGGTTTTAAGGCCACTTTAAGTGGCTTTCACACTGTACACGTAACTTTGCATTGAAAGTAGCTAAGTCATGTTATGATAGATAGATAGATAGATTATTTCACACGAAAGCCCAATTGGGCCATGGTGACATACACAAAACAAGTGAAAAAATACAGCAACAAAACATAGACTGAAAAGATGCTAAAACTGATTATGTAAGAAAATCATCACGATACCTCATACTTACCCAGACGAACTTTCCAATATTATTTATGGTTAAGTAACTCCTACTTCTCAAAATTTCCAAAATCCAATCTCTATGTTAGGCATAACTTTTCTCACTTAAACGAGCCCATACCCTAGATCAGCGTAAAAATTTATAAATCATCCTAGTCATCACTTAAAATCATCACAATCATCATAAGAAAACTATTTGGAATCTAAAAATGTGGAATAAAGATGGAGGTTCAAGCTGTAATCAAGCGTGAAAGGCTTAATAGGAAAATTTTATTAATGCATTTTCAGAGTCTATCAAATGTTCATTGCTGCTAATATATTGACTTTTCCTTGACGTAAGACAAGATTATATAACCCAAAATTCTATGTAGAGCTCGAGTACGCTGCTGACGTTATGGATAAAAATTGGACCATAAGATTACCCAACGTAGCGTAAAGTTTTAAATTATGCTGGTGTGAAAGGTTCTAAGGCATCGTCCGAAAGCACCATAAATCATCATACTCATCGTTTAAAATCATCACAATCATCATAAACAAACTATTTGAAAAACTAAATATGTAGAATGGGTATGGATACTCAAGCTGTGGTCAAGCGTGACAAGCTTTATAGGAAAAGTTTAATAATTTATTCATAATCTGTTTTTTTTTAAAAGAAGATTTTTAAGAAATTTCAGCAGAATCATAAAGAACTTAAAGTAAAATAACATTATAGCATTTGCTTTATAAAATCATAAAGCAAAATAACATTTCTGGCTTTCCATTTCCTCTTGAGGACGTCTCGCACCTCATTATTTAAACTTTAATTTAACTGTTAATCTCCAACCTAATAAGATAGTAATTAACTCTATTAAGAAATAATTTAATTTCAACTTCGGAAACTTTCAGAAAGACACACGCTCTTCTAATACTACTCCTTCATAGTGAATTACTTGTCGTGTCAACTTTCTTAAAAGTTCCTTCAAGGTCTTTTTGTATTCAATTGACCAAGATTGTTAAGGTTGTCTGACTATTCCTAAATAATGGATACTGTGTAAATAACTTATAGAGCTTAGTGTGAAAGCAGCAGTATAGGAGCTACTAGTTTAATTACTCATTTAGCAGTTCTAGCGTTAAACTTATGTTAAGTTGCAGTTCTAGGGGATGGAGCTGCACTTAGTGAAAATAAAGACTGTTTTTTTCATATGCCTTTTGTAAAAAAAACTATACTTTTTTTTATTTTATTCGCTGTGGAAAGTAAAACCAGTATTGGGGGCGTCTGGATATCTGTGATGTCACTCATATGAAAAATGTTTTGACCTATGCAGATTGTTTTTTTACACCTGAAAATGGTAGCTGGCGAATTTTCAGAAAAGCATTATAGTGAAGTTTTTGCAAAAAAATAATATATATATATATACATATATATATATATATATATATATATATATATATATATATATATATATATATATATATATATATATATATATATATATATATATATGTATATATATATATATATATATATATATATACTAGCTGTTGGTGTGGCGCTTCGCGCCACCCCAACACCTAGTTGGTGGGGCGCTTCGCGCCCCCCCAAGCCCCCCCGCGCGCGTAAGTCGTTACGTGCAATATTAGTTACGCGCCATTGTAGTTGTGTTCCTGTGTCCCACCTGTGAATAGAGATATATATATATATATATATATATATATATATATATATATATATATATATATATATATATATATATATATATATATATATATATATATATATATATATATATATATATGTTTTTAACTACGTAAAACATGCGAATATACAACATTCTTCGCTGTCCCATTGTCTGTGCATATAAATAGATTGTCAGGTTTACTGACTCTTGAACATGCAACATATAATTGTCCATGGGAAAAACAATCCGTATTCAGATCTATACCTCATTATTCTAATGATGTGTCCCTGTGTCCCGGTCATCATTTATATTCCCTGTGTCCTAGTCGTCATTTGTGTCCCGGTGTCCCAGTTAGTAATTTCTCTTTGAGTGTCTCGGTCGTCATTTATATTCCCTGTGTCCCGGTGTCCCGGTCGTTATTTGTGTCCCGGTGTCCCGGTCTGTAATTTCTATTCGAACAATCCCTGTGTCCCGGTCGTCATTTATATATCCCGCCTGTGCCCCTGGCGTCTCCGTTGTAGTTGTGTCCCTGTGTCCCGGTCGTCATTTATATTCCCTGTGTCCCGGTCGTGATTTGTGTCCGGGTGTCCCAGTCTGTAATTTCTCTTTGAGGTTCCCGGTTTTCATTTATATTCCCTGTGTCCCGGTTGTCATTTGTGTCCCGGTATCTAATTTCATTAGTTGACAAACATGACGTCAGTCGACAAACAACTTCATGACGCATGCAGCTCCATCCTTAAAATGACGTCAGTCGACAAAAATGACGTCAGTCGACACACAAACATGACGTCACTCGACAGACACACACACACACAGACAACTTATTTTTATATATATAGATATATGTAAATTTATATAATAAGATGTGCTTTAACCACGCACCTGACCAAGTAATTCCACTATACCCAAGTTTATGGGATTTCTTCGAATTTTAAAAGATTTTTTTTTTCAGAAGTTTTCTGAAAAATGATTTGATTAAATATAGGGAAGTTAAAGCAAGATAAAAATTTTTATTTTTTTATTTTTAATTATCATGGAAACTAAAATTTATAGCGCCGTTTTCAAGATAGAACTTGCAGATAAGTCTATAAATATTTGTATATACAATTACTTTTCGTTTAATAAGATCTTTTTTTTCAGATAAGCCGACTTACTACCCATCTACAGGAATTGTTATAGATGTGGTTGAAGGCGGAAATGCATCCAAGAAAATCGAATGTAAAGCCAATCCATCCAAAGTGACATACTCGTGGTCAAGAGACGGAATTTCTTTACGAACTTTGGAAAATAAGAAGGAGAAAGATACTGTTGTATTTCGCGAGAATGAATTATTTATTTTTGATGCTACACGAGATGACGATGGGGTCTATAAACTGGAGGGAACTAATGCAGAGGGAACCCACTCGGTTGATGTCAGAGTCAATGTTCAATGTAAGTATTGTCTGCTGTCTATTCCTGCTTTTATTGCTAGGCAGTGCTGACAATTCGCAAAAATTTAAAGGAGGGAAAGTGTTTTCTCTTTGGATGGATACACAAAAAAGGAATTTCTAAAAATATAGGGATAGGTATTTTTTTTTCTATTTATTCTAAAACAGTACCAAAATTGGTATTTTTCAAAATATAGGTGTATATTGCCCCTCTCTCCCCAATTAGAACCCCTGGTGCTAGGAAAAAAATGTTCTTTTCACTCGCAATCTCTTGTATATTTTAAAGATAGTGGTTGAGCTAGGTCAGTTAAACTTTCAGGAAAATCATTGTCAGTTTGAAGTTGTGAAGTATCAGTTGAAGACCAGGTGTGAAGTATTATCGAAAGATTCATTTACGTAATTTAAATATTGAAGAAAATCCTGTCCAAAAGACGATGTTTATCCTATATTTTCAGAAGCGTAGCAGCATTGAGAAATGAGGGATTGGGCTTGAAACGCACTTTTTTTTTGCAAAATGAGATCCCCATGGAAAATTTCATACCTCCCTCCTCCAAGGGTTTAAGCTGTATTTAACGTAATTATTAGCTTTTGAATACCGATATTTTGTTTATGTGTAAAAACAATCAATAAAAATAAAATATTAATATGTAATAATAACATTTAAACATCGGGTAGAAAGACATTTAAAAGATTTGATACAATTTTGAATTCGTGGGCATAGTCATTACACAGGCTATGATTCTCGCTATATATATTGGAGCAAACGTGATCTATATCGTTTTCCTGATCTCTCTCTCTCTCTCTCTCTCTCTCTCTCTCTCTCTCTCTCTCTCTCTCTCTCTCTCTCTCTCTCTCTCTCTCTCTCTCTCTCTCTATATATATATATATATATATATATATATATATATATATATATATATATATATATATATATATACATATATATATATATATATATATATATATATATATTTGCATCAAAAGAATATGCTAAAATCTGAAAAACCCAGACTTACTGCCCAAAAAAACCGTTATTTTTTGTTAAGTACGAGTCACACTGGAAAAAGCCATAAAATCCATAAGAAAAAGGTGAAGAATTTATAATGTGGAAAGCAAACGTTTTTTAGACAACACTGGCTAAGCATGAAAAAAACAAGAAAATGAAAGGATAATGAAGGAAAACGAGATAATTCACACCCAGTGGAAAAGAAGATAAATACAAACATTACGGCCGAAACATCCGCTCAGCCGGCCTCAGTGAAAATAGAAGGGATGTCAAGTCTCGGAAATGCAGGGGGATAGGGACACTGAGTATTTTCGATTTTTTATGAAGATACAAAAAGGTTTTTTTTTCTTTCAAAATGTATGGATGCTCTTTTTTTAATGAACATACCCAAAAGGTATTTTTTAAAATACTGGAGGATATAAAAAGAATATAAATAGACGTAACAGTTAGCACATATGACAAAATGACGTAAAGAGATGAAACGCTATTCAATTTAAAGGGGAAAAGAAAAAAAAAACAATAGGAAAAGCTTCTTTCATTTTTTTTCCTTCATCTTTATTCACTTCCTTATATTTTATATTTACGGAATATTTCCTTATTCCATTGATAAATACTTCCGAAAAGGAAGCCGAAATATTCGGGCTTTTGTTAGTATATACATTTTTCAGTGTTTTTTATGCTCAACTAAAAAATTTGTCCATTATTATATATTTTTATTTCATTTTAATTGTAAATGGAAAAGTGTAGTAAAAAAAAAAATTTGTTAGTATTCTGTATTTCCAGTGGAGTAATTTCGTCAAAATCCTTGGAGGGGGGGGATTGGAGCCAGTTTTCCCTAATCAAGTGTAAATGGTGGTTAAAACCGAAAAATGAGCCATGTATAGCCATAAAGGTAAAAATATACTAAAGAAAACTGACCCGTTTCTGTGGATGCTTGAATTATTCAGGCTTATCTTAGTTTGACAGATTTTTGAAGAAACTAAATTTCAGCTAGGGGGCAAACTGGGGTCTTGGGGGGGGACAAACTGGGGTCTTGGGGGGGGGAGGGAAAACTGTGGTTGGGGGAGGGGCAAATCTAGGTCTGAAAAGGACAGTTCCCTTCCCCCCTTCTGTACCACATCAAATTAAGTCCCTGTTTATTTAATCAAGAAATGACATATTTTCGAATGCACGTTTAAGAAAAAAGAAAGGCCCAAATTACCCGGGGCTTTCATAAGATTGCTGCATAAGGTTTATAAAATTAGGCTATCTTGCACCTCGGAGCACATAACACCCATATGTCACTCCCTTTATTTCCCATGATGGAAATGTCATCTTAGGCAAATTCAAGGAAATGTCATTTTTATCAATTGCACCATTTGAGCCAAAGTTAATCGAAGTAATGCCCATGGAGAAACTAGTCCCCTAAACCTTATTGAACCTCGCTAGAGACAATTTTCCCCTTCAATCTTATCTTATATTTGCAAAAGCTATGAGGCGGGTCATCCGGGGGAAAATGATCCCTCGTTGCGACTTTTTTATGTCGCAGAATATCGCCTTTTTGAACTGTTTGTTTATGAGGATGGCTCCAAGAATGATATGAGAATAAATAAAATAAGACAGGATGAAATGAAAAATTTTGATATTTAGGAGAAAAACAATTTTGGTCCTCTAAAAAGGGCTTACCTCAACTGTAAATAAAAGAAAAATGAAACTGAAGCGTTTTATCTGTAATAAATTAACACGCCTTGAAAACATGGGAATACTCGCGATTTTTGTTTCTGCTCGATAAAAATTGAAATGATTCTAAACTGATCCTTGGGTTGTAAAACAAGAAAACGTAGGAGAACAAAAAAATAAAATAAAATAAATAATAAAAAATATAAAAAAACGAGAAATAAAGTAAATCAAAGTCAGTGCTAAAAAAAAAACTTGTTAGCACCTCTACTAGCAATAAATAAAAAAACTAGTTTTTTATGCTACTCCTTACTTTCAGTTGAAAAAACTTTTTCATGTTTATTTTTTCATTTTTTTTTTTGTAGTTTTAGAAAATCCTGCACCCTTTTCATTTAATGTCTCTTCCCCCATGACATATTTCTCCAAGAAAAGATCCTCCCACATAGCAAACTCCCCTCAGCCCTACCCCCAAAACCAAAAAAAATCCCCCTGAAAACGTCTGTACACTTCCCAATAACCATTATTATATGTAAACACTGGTCAAAGTTTGTATCTTGCAGCCCCTCCCCCAGGGACTTTGGGAGAGTAAGTCATTCCCAAAGACATAGTTATTATGGTTTTTGATCTTTCAGGACAGAATGGCTATCTCAAAATTTTGATCCGTTGACTTTGGAGAAAAATGAGAGTGGGAGGGGGCCTAGGTGCCTCCAATTTTTTTGATCACTTAAAAAGGGCACTAGAACTTTTCATTTCCGTTAGAATGAGCCCTCTTGCAACATTCTAGGACCACTTGGTTGATACGATGACCCCTGGGAAAAAAACAACAAAAAAAAAAAAAAAAAAAAAAAAAAACAAATAAACAGGCACCCCGTGATTCGTCTTCTGGCAAAAAATACGAAATTCAACAGTTTTGTATGTAGGAGCTTGAAATTTTTGCTATAGGGTTCTCTGATACGCAGAATGCGATGGTGTGATTTTCGTTAAGATTCTATGACTTTTACGGGGTGTTTCCCCCTATTTTCCAAAATAAGGAAAATTTTCTCAGGCTCGTAACTTTTGATGACAAAGACTAAATTTGATGAAACTTATATATTTAAAATCAGCATGAAAATCCAATTCTTTTTATGTACATCAAAATTCCATTTTTTTAGAGTTTCGTTTACTATTGAGCCGGGGCGCTCCTTACCGTTATTACCGTTATTACCGTTCGTTACCACGAACTGTTTGAAAACTGATCCCTGGGTTGCACCTGAAAGCACTGTTATGTGTTTTTAAGCTTCAGGTCAATTTTTTTCGGGGAGGTGGTAATTATACTCTCCATTATTTTTAAAAATACTTTCTTGGTATTTTCATTAAAAAAAAGAGCCTTCCTACGTTTGTATCTTCATAAAAAATCGAAAATACTAAGTGTCCTCTTCCCCCCTCCATTTCCGCGAATTGATCCCCCTTTTCTTTTTCATTGAGCGGATGTTCCGGCCGAAATATTTGTACTTTTCTTCTTTTCCACTGGGTGTGAATTATCTTGTTTTCCTTCATTATCCCTTCAGTTTCTTGTTTTTTCATGCTTAGCTAGTGTTGTCTCAGAAATCGTTTGCTTTCTACATTATACATTTTTCGCCTTTTTCTTATGTATTTTATGGCTTTTTCGAAATCGACTCGCACTTAACGAAAAATTAAAATTTTTTTGGACATTAAGTCTCGATTTTTCAGATTTTAGCATATTCTTTTGCAAAACCTTCTGGTCTTAATGGAAATTAGTGTGAAAACAATCCCCTATTTCCTCCTGTGTGCAGATATAATCTACTACTAACTAAGGGAATTAATGCTCTTAATAACGTCTTAAAGTACCTGTTACTGCTTCTTATCATGTATAGTGTCAAAAAATTTAAATTTTTTAAAAGTTCAAAAAAGGCAAGGTTGTGCCTTTTTTTTATGGACTTAATAGCTTTTTCCCGAAAAATTTAAATTTCGGAAAAAAATTTCCGAAACAACTCCATATGTCCTGTTGTGTGCAGATATAATCTAATACTAACTACGGAAATTAATGCTCTTAATAACGTTTTAAAGTCCTTGTTACTGCTTCTCATCATGTGTAGGGTCAAAAAAGGTAAATTTTTTCAAAAGGCCAAAAAAGGCGAATTTTTGCCTTTTTTATGGACTTCATGGCTTTTTCCCGAAAAATATTTTTTTTTTGGACAGTAAGTCTAGATTTTTCACATTCTAATACGCTTTTTTTTCTTTTTTTTCTGGTCTTTAATGAAAATTAGGGTGGAAACAACCCCCTATTTCCTCCTGTGTACAGATATAATCTACTACTAACTACGGGAATTAATACTCTTAATAACGTCTTAAAGTACCTGTTACTGCTTCTTATCATGTGTAGGCTCAAAAAATTAAAAATTTTTAAAAGTTCAAAAAAGGCAATTTTTTATGGACTTTATGGCTTTTTCCCGAAAAACAAAAATTTCGAGAAAAAATTTCCGAAACAACTTCCTATTTCCTGTTGTGTGCAGATATAATCTACTACTAACTACGGGAATGAATGCTCTTAATAAAGTTTCAAAGTCCTTGTTACTGCTTCTCATCATGTGTAGGGTCAAAAAAGGTAAATTTTTTCAAAAGGCCAAAAAAGGCAAATGTTTGCCTTTTTTATGGACTTCATGGCTTTTTCCCGAAAAATTATTTCTTTTTTGGACAGTAGCCTAAGTCTAGATTTTTCACATTCTAACACGCTTTTTTCTAATTTTTTTCTGGTCTTTAATGAAAATTAGGGTGGAAACAACCCCCTATTTCCTCCTGTGTGCAAATATAATCTACTACTAACTATGTGAATTAATGGTCTTAATAACGTTTTAAAGTACCTGCTATTGTTTCTTATCATGTCTAAGGGAGATTGCATTGCTACTCTTATTCATTCTTTCAATAGAAGAAGTTAAAAGGAAAGCCATAAAAAGTGAAAGTTTCGTGACTTTTCTGCTCATCAGATCATTTACACAACTTAATTTCAAGCTTTCGAGTCAGCACTTTCTTTTATTTACTTGAAAAACTCCCGTAGAAGTTGAAAATAAATTAAAGTCTCAAAGTTTTTAGAAATGCTGGAACTCATTACCTAACTTTTTGGCTCTTTTTAGAGACCTTATGCTTCAACTCGAGTGCATCCTAGCTTAATTTTCTTTGCATTTCGCTGTTCGTTTCTTCAACTTTTAAAGTACCAAAGGCATCAAAATAAAAACATTTTTTCCCCTAGACCTATCTTTGTTCTATTCATGTCAGAAAAACGTGATTCTCTAAAATTTATTCTGTTATTTCAAAATTATGAAGTTTTTAGGGCAATGTCTTGCTTTCGTCAGTGTTGTCACGTCGAACCGTGGAAATAAATAAGCACAGCTAATAAATTAGTTCTGACAATGCTTTTTGTCCATAAAAATTCAGAAAATAACGCTCTATTGATTCCCAAAGATAACTTCACCTTCAAAGCAAAACAAAACCTTCAAAGGATGCGCAGTCATATATATATATATATATATATATATATATATATATATATATATATATATATATATATATATATATATATATATATATATAGTCAAAATAGAAAGCTTTTTTGTAATGCTAAAGAAATTTTTTTTCATGTTTTTTATATTAGCATACCGTTGTTCTCAGAAAATCACTTAAACTATAACTTTTATAAGGTTTGCAGTTTTTGCAAGGGCTCGTCAACAAGCCAGTCAAAAATGTTTTTATATGTATTTATAAATTTGAATTATTTATACTTCTTAGAAACAGATTAAGAACAGGTATGTACCTGCTTTTAATGTGGGAGGGATGGTAATAATATTTTTTTATAATTAGAATTAAAATTCCTCTTAAGCTTGGGAAAATCTTGGGTCTTTTTGGGAGGGGGGTCCCGTGGCTTTTACCCCAGCGTACGTCCCTGATTAGGAGATACCGATTTGAAACGAACTCATGCCCAAAGTCCCAAGTGTAAAATGCTTGAGCAAAGTATGTACTCCTTTTACAGCTACCCTGAATAGTTATGGAGTTGTTCGTATGGAGAACTGGAGATATGGAGCCTAGAGATCATATTCTAGAGCTGGTAAAATCACCCAGTTTTGAGTTATTTGCCATTTACAAACCCACATTAAAGAGCTTTTATGGGCTTAAGCTCTAAGTACTCCAGATCTCGAGAATTGGTTTTTGTTCTTCTAAAAAAAAAAAAAAAGCTGTGAATTCCCTCTTTGTTTTCTGCCCACGATTCATTGGAAGTTTAAATTGTGTTTAAAAAAAAAGAAAACTGAGATGAAAAAAAAAAAAAAAAAAATCAAAATATAGGTGCTAATATATTAAGATCTAGGTATCAAGTTTTAGTTATTGGAGCCTGCCTTTTTGTTGAGCTTTCTAATATTAGTCTAATTTTCTGAATGACGGTATCTTCAACAAATTTTTTTTTTTTATTTCAATAAAATCTTTACCTAGCTACAAAAAGTCCCCTTTTTCTCTTTAATAAACTAGTACATTATTATCCCTGAAAATAGCCATTGAAGTAGATAGAGCGATAAAAATACCATAAATATTGTCTTTCATGGAAGAGCAATCGAAAAAGAAACCGTTTTACCTAATGACTACCTTTGCAGAAGTTAATGGCCAGTATTTTATTTCAAGTCTTTTGTTATATACTCCTTCTATTGGAATTGATCCAAAATAATGCGTTCCTTATTGTAAGTAAATATTACGCTCTGTCGGTTCACATTGAAAATTCCCCCTCTTTCCTCTACTGTAAGTATGAGAAAGACAATTAAAAAGTCTCGTGTAAAGGCTTATGTATTCCTTATCCGTGTTAATGAGTTTATTTGAGCGCTAACTTATTAGAACAAGTATCCTGGAAATATGATGACTATTCTTTTCTGGAGGTTATGTTCCTGTTGCACAGGCTGATTAACAGTCGCTTAGGAGAATAATTAATCAATTAATCCTTTCAATCAATCATTTTATTAATACTAAAACACTATTACAAACGTAGAAAAGTTATTCGACCCAAGAAGCTTTGCTTGTTATGGGCCATACAACACAATAATAGAGCACTAAAAGAACCCTAAGTCAAACAATACATATGAAATGAAGATGAGGAAGAATAAACACTAGAATACGGTAAATAAAACTGGTAGTAATTATAATGATAGGAATAAATAGAAACCAAGAAAGTAGAGAAACAGGAAAGACAAGGTTAACATTAGTACATCAGAAAAAACAAATCAGAAAGAAGCAAATTCTTGGTCACTTGGGTTTAAAGTACCAAGAACATCAAAATAAAGACATCTTTTGCTCCCAGGGCCTACCTTAGGTCTATTTATTTCCTGAACTTCACCATTTTCTAAGATTTGTCGTTTGGTATCACATTTTCGTCAGTGTTGCCACATTGAACTGTGAAAGTAAATGAGTAAAGATTGGTTTAATTTAGCAACATGTTTCGTCCCCAAAAATGCAAATATTAACAATCTGTGAAGTCTCCAGGAAAACTGCACCTTCAAAAAACAATATATTTTCTAGCTGTCTATTGCTGTATGTTTTTAGCCTTTTTTTTTTTTGGCGGCTGCTACTACCAAAAGCTGTACAACTGCATATTTTTTTTCATTAAACCTTGGTCAATGTCTTTTTCAAGATTAAATGGCAATAATAAATAAATAACATCATATAATGAATAAAATTAATAAATAAATAAACAAAAAAATAAATAAATAACACAATTAAATTTAATGAAAAAGACTTTTTAATTGAACATTGAATTCTGGATTTGTCCTTTTCTTTAATACATTATTAAATTAATTCATTTATTTATTATATGTTTTTAAGATATGATTATTTACGATATGATAAAATAAATCATACTGTTGCACTTAACCACTTCTTACAATCAGATTAGGTTTCACTCTCTTTGGTACTTTAATCTTTCACTTGTTCCTGTTTTCAACGTTCCGCATAATGAGAACTATAAGAAAAAGCTCTGCCATGCTAAATAGCTTAATGAGTTTTCCCCCAGTTATTGGTCATCTAACCTTTATAAATATCAAAGAAGAATGAAGACCAACGTCATGAATGCCAATCAGGTGCTTGGGGGGGGGATTCGTGTCCGTGTCCCACAAAACACTTGTAATTTTACGTCCTATAGTTTTATGTCTATAGTTTTATTTTTTATAGTTTTATGTCCTATAGTTTTTTTGGAGTTGTATTAACTTCACCTAAAATACCCCACAGAAAAGGGTTTAGGTGCCAGTCAATACATTTGAAAGTCTCCCTTCTAGTCTTAGTTAAAAAAATAAATTTATTTTATTAATTTTTTTTGGTCTAATTTTTTAAGTTACATTATGCTGGAATAATTAAAAAATTAAAAAGTTAAAAATCTTAATTAAAAAATTAAGACTCCCCCTAATTAAGACTCGGATTCAACTTCTTGAGAATAACACCTGTCCCTTTAGTTAAAATCTTAGTAACTAATTCCCAAATTGATCCGAAAATCTTTCCTACTCAAATTAAAAAGTGATTCCCAAATTAAAAAAGTCTATTTTCACCTCATAGAGATCTAATTTTCTTAACACCAGAAGGAATCTAGGAGTAAATATATAGAACTGATGGATCAAAATTGGAAGAAATTAAATCGTGGCAGGAAGGACTGATTAGTTGGGAGATTGCTTTTCCCAGCTTTCCCTAGATGAAATTATAAAAAAAATTATTTCTTAGGGATGATTAATGGTTTTATATCTCAATTAAAAATACAACTGCTGGAATCTTGGCTATATACCTGAAATTTAAGGTAGAACATCCGGGTAGCTTTTTCTAGATGAAAATACAGAAAAAAAAGTTTTATAACTAAATTTAAAATATGACTGTTGTTATTTAGATAAGGTAGAAATTTCGCTAAAAAAAGAAATAAAGATATTAAAAGAAGGAGAATCATAAGAGTGGACACGGTCAGAAATATCAAATGGGGGTGAGGGAGGAGTAACTCCTGCTTTATCAAACTTATTTTAGCAACAAAAATAAGCGAAAACAGATCAATAGAAAGCTAAACTTATTTTTTTTTTTTTAAATAGCAATGTACTCTTATTCTTTATCTGCCTTACCAGCAGATCTATCGAACGTCTCGTGTCCCATTGCTGTCAAAAGTTACATTTTAGCCAATGTATCTGATTTCGATTTAACTATTTCATTTATTTTAGAACGCGGTACAAGTGACGTTTTTTTTATAAGCTTCCTATTTTTTAATTATAACCTGGTTCGTGACCCAAACCCATGGTTTTGGGCATAATTCCTGATAGGGCCACAAATAGAAAATTCAGAAAAAGTTACAATATTTCAGGGGGTTGGTGTGTGAATCCAATTTTTTCCGTTTCTTGTATGCTTGCCTAATTGTTGGTCATTTAAAGATGAAGTTGGTTTGACTTTAATGTCCAACTATTGGGCAACATAATTTAACATTTTTGGTGCTTGATTATTGAGTTTCAACACGTAGAATCACAGAGTACCAGATAAATTATAACAAGAATATATTACAAAATAAGAATATATTAAAAAGAACCAATAAATTAAATAAAATTATGTATATTTTACTTATTGTCTATTTAATTCTTATGTGTAGTGGAACAAAAAAAGACGCTTTTTATTCCATTTTTAGATAAGCGGTTCTTATAGTCTGTTTAATAGTTGTGCTATGTACTTTATTATTAGTTTTCTTTAGGCCAGTGGCCTAACCTTCCATTTGAAAGCATATTTTGTTCCTGTAGTAGCAGAGATAAATTCACATTATCAGAGGAACATATCCAGAGGAAAGGACCTAAGTTGTCGCCTTTTTGGATCCTTCTCATCTTTTCCCATCATTTTATATAGCATCGCCGGTGTTGTTTGTCGAAATAAAATTTTTGAAGTTTTAATTACTGGCTTGTCATTTGAAATTTTCTTGCTGAAATAATACTGCTGTTTTTCTTTTTTGTATCTTTGATTTCTTGTATTTTGATGGTAACAGAACTGGACTTTATCCATTTTTGCCCTTAAATGCCAGATTTTTTATTCAATATTTTAATTCCACAGATGCACCGTTTATATCTTCAATACAGCCGGTTGTAACAGTGGGAGAGGGAAGGGACGCGTTTTTGGAGTGTCAAGCCACTGGCAACCCTCTTTCTTCGTCAACCGTCGCCTGGAGGAGAGAAGGTTTTGACATGACGCGAGTTGACATTGCAGCAGATGCAGGACGAGCTTATATGACCATTAAAAATGCGAAACGTGAGGATATTGGTGCCTTTGAATGTGTTGCTAATAATGGCATTGGCGGGGAAGTTGTGGCTTTGTCAAATCTTGTCGTTAAGTGTAAGTTCATTTATTTATCCTATGAATCTTCACACAGTTTTGCTTTTAATTTAATTTTTCTCTAAGATATAACAGAATATGGTAATTTTGCCAATGGAAAACGTTCAAGCGATGTCACTAAGCGAATTTTGGCCACCATGCCTCATTGAATACGAAATTATCCCTAGGAAACGATAAGTCTCCCTAGAAAACTTATGTCTGAATAAAAAATGCAAAACTTCTTTATCATGAATGAAATGCTACTACTACTACTATGACCAACTTGCTGTAGCATTAACAGAGTGACGCACGCTCCTCCGTCCAAATCTATTCAAAGTCTCCCTCTTTATACCCTCCCAAGAAGTTCCTATTTCCTTTAAATCTTTCCCCATGACATCCTCCCATCCCATACGAAGACGATCTGCTTTTCCTTTGGCCCTAAGAGGGTTAGCTGACAAGGACTATCTATGACAGTCTGTCATCTTTCATCCGCAGAACGTGTCCTTTCTCTCCTTATAACTCCAGAAAGGGGGACTGAACCACATTTTTCGCACAGCTTACTGCTTGAGATACGGTCAGTCAGGTAACCAAAACAATCCCAAGTCTGGCAACCAATCAAAGGCAAATTCTCTGAAAAACATCTAGCAAATCCTCCTCCATCTTTTGGAGCGCCAACGCTTCAGACCCATACTTGACCACTGTCATCACTGTAGCTCCCTATAGCTCCATTGCATGTAAAGTAAGTTTCTATTTTCATGCTAAACATAATGTATCCGGCCGAAGAAAAGAATATTTAAATCCTGACCTGAAACAAAAGTGTACCAAATATTTGGTCGCGCGAAAGCATTGTATCATCTGACGGTATGAAATTTTCATGTCATGGTTCCTCTTCTTTACATTCTCGTTCCCTAATTATTCTTCTTGCTTTGCTCCCTTTTTTATGAATTCAATAAATTATTTCTGCTGCCTATTATTATCAGAAAGATTTCGATCTGAAACTATAAAAAAAAATGAAAAAAGGAAGCTACATCCTTTTTTTTTATTAGCTAAAAGGCTGATACTGGATTTTGATTTTAAGAAGTGTCTAGAAAATGCTGCTTGAATTATGAAAATTGAAAAGAGAACTGTCAATCCCTCAGCATAACTTTATTCCGTTTGAAACAGTCCTTAGGAACTTACCATTTGCAGGGCAAAATTCTAGAAGCAAGTGAATTAGACTGAATTTTCGTCTTTTCCATTAATTTTAAGGAACTGAACGGAAATAAAGTTCTTTGATACTTGAATTTTCCCTTTTTCCCCCTGAAAAGTCACCAGGGATTTAAACAATTGTCACCTAAAATGTGGCCTTGATTGCCTTTGGAATGCGGAGAAAATTTCACCATAAAGTA
Source organism: Artemia franciscana (assembly GCF_032884065.1). Taxonomy (NCBI): domain Eukaryota; kingdom Metazoa; phylum Arthropoda; class Branchiopoda; order Anostraca; family Artemiidae; genus Artemia; species Artemia franciscana. The sequence goes on along the minus strand of NC_088869.1, from coordinate 14,435,704 downwards.
TGCCATAATTTTCTTTAGATGAGAATGGAGGAGATCGTAATCTTGAGACGAATTCCTCTTAAATCAGATATACTTCAAATTTTTTTCCTTGCACTTTTTTTTACTTTTCCAGTTGAAAGAGCGCATTAGCCTAAAATAAAATGTCGTATTTTACTATGTAAATGGAAAGTTTCGTGGTGCAAGGGATGTCAAATTCTAGTCTTAGATAATTCTAGTCTTATTATTATTTAGATTATTCTACTCTTACAATTCTAGTCTTATAATTCTAGTCTTATAATTCTATTCTTATAATTCTAGTCTTAGTCTAGTCGAGGGTTAGGTTGATCGACTCAATTTTCTCTAGGATTGTTTTTTTAATTTATTCCATGTCAGATAATCGTGGTTCGAATCTTGAATTGTAGTCGGGTTTTGTAGTTTAAATAAAAGTGAATCTTGATGTTTTTAGGTTGTAACTTTGACTATGAATCATTCATTTATTTTCCTTCACTATTTTGAATACTTTTTATTGATTTATTTAAAACTTATTTAGAAAAAAAAGATTAACTTAGTTTCGTCTTCATTTATTGTTATTTATTTGTTATTTTTCTTAAATCTCTGGAGACGTTTAGGACGTAAATTCTGTTACCAACCCTTTGATTTTTATTTTTTGTTTATATTTTATGACTTAAACCCATACATCTTTCCTGAAATTTCCTTGCGCGGAGCCGATTTCTTCTTTTTCCTCCAGTACAGCAAGAGCAGTGTTGCAATATATTAGTATAAAGCGCGGTGTTTTACTTGGCATGCAAACCGAGGATTTTAAATTTATTGATTGATACATAAGTATTTGAATCCTTGAAAATGAGGTTCAGCTCGATTTGTTATAAGCATGTTGTTTGAAGTCGTCAGGTTTCAAAACCCACTTTTAATACTTATTGTTATAATATAGACAATAAAATGAAAAAATACTTTGCAAAGAAGAAGAAAAGGATAATTCCAGCCAAAAAACGAAGAACAGTATGAAAAGAAGATAAAAGGATAAAGAATGCAGACATTTCTGTCAACATCTCACAGGAAATTCTTAGACGTGTTCTTAGACGTTTTCTTCAAAAATATCTTGCTGATTTTCGTTCCTTTTGTTCCCGTAGAAATTATATAGTTGCCGTTTAGTTAGTTTCTGTGTAGTTGTCCGTTTTTTTTTGTTTGCTACCTCATTTTATTATTTTTGGACATGATTCATGTCTTATTCAAAAAAAAAAAAATTCTCGTCTCTTCCCATTAAAAATAGCACATTCGCCGAAAGTAAAGTGTTATGTTTTTTACTTATAAAATTCATTGCCTTTAATGCAATGTAAAAAGAGAAAATAATATAATAGAAAACAATATAAAAGAAGCTATAATAAAAAAGAGGATGTAATATAAAAGAGAATCAAATATTAGATACAAAATAAGATAGTTCTTTAATTGAAAATAATGAGATAATAATGACTCACAAGCTACAATGAGAGGAATTTACTTGTCAAATAAAAAAGGCAACAGCAAAAACTTACAAATGAAAAAAAACAAGGACGAAAGGATATAGGCAAATCACAAGAGAAAAGAAAGAACCAAAATGAGAGAAAAACCTATCAACGGTTAAAGGAAGAGACTTGGTGAGAAGGGAAAAAATTCACAGTATTCACTAAGCCCATGAATTGTTGACTAATGGAGAATAAGTAAACTTGGAACAAATATTGACGCTGCTAGAAATAAATTCCCTTTTTAATCTGCGGTTTCTGAATTATTTATTTTTATCCTTGAATTTAATTTTTCTTTTATTACAAACTTTTCCCTTTGGCTTCTTTTCTTACTTTAGATTCCACCCCATTAAAAGTTTTGGTAAACTGAATTCTAATTCAGAAGCCCAACTGAAGCTGACAGGTAATTTGAACTAAAGCTACATATTTTAGTTCTTGACTAGCATCATAAGTTTCCTCCCTTGGGGTCAAAGAGATATTGTGTTAAATGACTCAAGAGATTGAAAAATGGACCACGTCATAGCTGCCATCATGGTCATAAATATCGTTGGTCCTAGTCACTGACCTTTTCTAAACTGCATAAAATACACTGATCCTATGTGTACTCATAACAAGAAAGGAGTTTTTTCTACGATTTATGGCTAGCAATTTACGGCCCACGGCCACAATTTACTTACAATTTTACGGCCCACGGCCCACATTTTGTTAATACGGACCACTAAGCACGTTCCTAACGAGAATTCAATTTTGAGATATACGCACCATAAATGACTTTTTGGCTCCGTCATATCGATTGGTAACTTCTTTGAGATCTTGTGCTATATCCCTTTTTTGATTTGTCATTGTTCGAAAAAGAAACTGTCAGAATGTAATTTGCAATAAAGCTATAAGTCCGTTGCTACCATCATAAGTTTCTTCCCCTAGCGTCAAAGGGATCTTCTGTGAAATGACCTGAAAAATTAAAAATAGACCATTCCGAAGCTGATATCATGTGTATAAATATTTTTTATCCTGTCCGCTCAATGTTCCTAAATTACATAAAGGAGTATCGAAACTTTCTAATACGACCTTCCTAAATCAAAACTTGTTCTACGTGGCAATAAGAGAAAACGTATAATAACGAATAAAATGAGGAAAACTTACAGCCAGTGAAAACAAGTAAAAAAAGAAAACCAAAGTAAAAACTGAATCAATAGAAAAAAGAATGAAAAGTAAAAATGCGATTATGTCAGCCAAGAGCTCCGCCTAGTTGTCCTCAATACAAAAAAAAAAAAAAAAAAAAAAAAAAAAAAAAAAAAAAATTATCTTCACTGGCTGAGCTTTTTTTTGTCCTGCGTTTTCTCTTATTGTTATGCTGAGGCACAATAGCCTCAAAACCTATTTTGTCCTCTGTGAAGAATCGCTTTCGAGTTATATGCTCCGCATTAACATCCCAGCTTCGCTGTATCGATTGGTTGCTTCTTTGGATCCCATGATATATCCCTTGATATATCTTGATATGTCTTGATATATCCCTTTTGATTTATTTTTGTTCGAAAAACGTTTGCTGCTATCTTCAATTTTTAGCAGTTTTTACGTTCAGACAGCGAAAAGCTTTATTTTTAGTAAATATTTTGGACTTTCTTTTGCTGAATTTTCGTTTTGTTTATTTTGTAAGGAGATGATGAATTAGAATCAATAACCAGGAGAGTTGGTTCTTTTTTAAGAATCAGATTCGGAGTTGAGGAAATCTACCCGATTCATAAAATGGTCCTTCTATTTTATTCATTTCTTTTTTTTTTCAAGCTATGGTAGCACAGTGGTTGGTGCTCTTGCTAGCAATACGTTACCCTGGGATCGATCCCTGCTGCGGCAAGGCTGGGCGACACGGTTGCCACTTATCCCTGTAGAAAAGATCCAACAACTGAAATGTCGGTTCAACGCCCTATTCGCCAGCAACGGCTAAAGAGGATCTTTATTTACCTATTCAGAAATAAAATAAAAGCAATTTGGCTGTGATAATTAAAAGTGTGACACATGCCATTTTGGTTGCAAATGAGTATACATGTGTTATGAGTAAACTAAGCAAGAGGAATAGAATGGTGCACTCAGAATTATCTTATCTTGTAGCCGTTACGAAGCTAAAATGGCATAAGCCTCTAATTGACGTAGGTCTTCTTTTTTATCAGGTCTTTTGAATTCGCTCGGAATGCTTGAATTTAACTAATTACGATTGTTTTAAATAAGATTGTTTCTCCTAAAACAAAATCTAACAAATAATTTTATGTATCGTAAGTTGGTCTTAAAAATACTGGCTAGAACAACATTTAACGCTCCCAACCCCGAATGGTTTTCATCAAAAGCCATTTATTCCGTTTATATACAAAATTGTACAACTTTAGCCATATTATAATTTTTCTTTCGCTCGGACTTAGCTTCTTGATGACCTGAAATGGAAACTGACCTTGTTGAGGGATGTAAACTTAATGATCAGTGGGTGCCATAGTTAGTGCTTTAGATACAAGTTCAATTGATCATCCATAGTTGCACTTTTTAGCCCAAGGTCTGCTAAAAAATGACACGAAGGTACTAGAATTCATTTTATATTCGATTGCTCGAATTCTTAGAAAACTTTCGTTGAAAGAAGGCGGAGTTAGAAAGGTGTAATTGCATGTGGTGTTAATGCAGGGCCACGATTACTTGAATGATTCTTACAAAAATTAAAAAAACGCAGTGTTTTGTTTTGAAAAACGCAGCTTCAATTATCTTCTATCGCAAGGTTTTACTTCGATGTGGCTGACTTTCGACTTGCTTCATTAATTGGTCTTAAACCACCTAAAAAACCATGGAGAGAAAAAACGCTGATATAGCTACGAAGCGCATTTGAAGTTTTATTGTCATAGTTTTGTTTTTAAGTAGTTTAATCACGATCATATTCTTCTAATCTTCTTTGGCTGAAAAACCCTGTTATTTGAGAATCATTATTACCGTTATAACCGTTACCGTTATTATCGTTATATGTATTATTACCGTTATAAAAAAAAGTTAAGAACAAAAGTTCTTAACCCATTAAACCATCAGGATTAGCCCATTTATAGTCTAAATTACTCTTGCCTACTTTAACGTAACAATTAGGCCCAGGAAAGTAAGCTGGAATCGCTTTCAAGAAAGAGGGGGGCAACTTGAAACAACTACACAAGTAATGAAACAACTTGAGCAGCTACAAAAATTTAAGGGAGCTGTTTGGAAAATAGTAAAACAAATTTCGTGGGGTATTTGGATCAGAGGCTCTGTGCACGTACCCAAATGAAAAAATAGTTTACTCTCCTATAATTACCTGGTAAAAATTGTGCTTTGATTTCATTGGTTTATATCTGCGACGTATTGTTATACGAAAATTATATTATTCCTTAATTTTTTACGTAAATTAAAAAATTTCCTTGAGTGGGAACCTGATTGGTTCCCATGAAACCTGATTAGGTCCTGCAAGGAACTTCGAGCCAGTACATAGAAAAAAAAGGCAAATTCAATCTGATTGGTTATGCTGTGTGAAATTGTAAGCCAGTTGGATGGCAAACATTTTCGTCATAATTTTTCTTTTTACAAATAAACCGAATCTCTGTAATATCCCTGACGAGATCAATTTTTCAGATCGCCCTGTAATGAGTGATGATCCCCAACACCAAAAAGCAGCTGCAAATGAAGGTGAAACAGCCACTCTTACTTGCCGCGCTTATGGCGCCCCGAACGTCACTTTCACTTGGACTAGGGACGGAGCGACAATCACCTCCAACGACCGTATATCCATCGATGACACTCAAGTCGATTTGATCACCTGGGAAACTACACTCCAGATATCCGGAATTCGATCACGTGACCACGGGTCTTATGACTGTATCGCAAGAAATGAACTTGGATTTAATAGGACTGTGCTAGTTTTGAGTGGGACGAGCAGACCCGACCCTCCTGTTTCCCTGGTAGTGCTAAATACGACCCATGAATCGGTGGTGCTTACTTGGAAGCCTGGATTTGATGGAGGGTTGCAGCAATCTTATAGAATACGATATAGACAGGTAAGTTGTAGTGATGTAGTAGATTGAGACACGTTTCAGTGGAAACCTTGATTTTGAAACGATTCTTACTTTCCTAGAGTGTAGAATAATTGTAGTTAACACATTTTGACTGTGATTCCAGGATTATTTACCCCCTCCCCCCTACTAAATAGTCCCCACTTGGGAGCCTGTATTTGATGGAGGTTTGCAAAATTCTTACAGAATACAATACAGACGAATACATGTTCTATTTATCTGAAAAAAAGCTTTGTAAATACGGAAAATTAGACCAAAGCCAATTATATCACTAACATGCTAATAAACACTGTTGAGTTTCCTAATTAATTAAAATTAATTTAATTTTTTTTTAAATTAAAGAAAATCTGACAAATACGCGAAATCGAATTGGATTAACTAAAACAAATGACGTTATTTTTTTTCTAAGCAAATAAAAGCTTGAGGTAGACCTCCTCTCCTGCTTTAATAATATTTTAATAACATTTATAATATTTTAATTTATTTGTAGTATTTTTCTTTAATAAATGATATTTTTAATAGACAAAGCTGCCCCTAAAAACATAAATGAAAATCACTGGTTTAAGAAAAAAAAATATAGGGATATATATATATATATATATATATATATATATATATATACTAGCTGTTGGGGTGGCGCTTCGCGCCACCCCAACACCTAGTTGGTGGGGGCGCTTCGCGCCCCCCCAAGCCCCCCCGCGCGCGTAAGTCGTTACGCGCCATATTAGTTACGCGCCATTGTAGTTGTGTCCCTATGTCCCACCTGTGAATAGATATATATATATATATATATATATATATATATATATATATATATATATATATATATATATATATATATATATATATATGTTTTTAACTACGTAAAACTTGCGAATATACAACATTCTTTGCTGTCCCATTGTCTGTGCATATAAATAGATTGTCAGGTTTACCGACTCTTGAACATGCAACATATAATGGTCCATGGGAAAACAATCCGTATTCAGATCTATACCTCATGATTCTAATGATTGCCCTTGAGCTTTGTTGATGGTGATTGCTAATCGACCATTCCCTGAGTCGCCATCGTCATTTATATATCCCCCTGTGCACCCCGGCGTCCCCTTTGTAGTTATGTCCCTGTGTCCCGGTCGTCATTTATATTCCCTGTGTCCCGGTCGTCATTTGTGTCCCGGTGTTCCAGTCTGTGATTTCTCTTTGAGTGTCCCGGGCGTCATTTATATTCCTTGTGTCCCGGTGTCCCGGTCGTCATTTATATCCCCCTGTGCCCCCCGGCGTCCCCATTGTAGTTGTGTCTCTGTGTCCTGGTCGTCATTTATATTCCCTGTGTCCCGGTCGTCATTTGTATCCCGGTGTCCCGGTCTGTATATACATTCGTTTTTTAGTTTTGTTTTTCTCCTTTATTTTTTTCCTTTTTTCTTTTTTTTCTTTTTTAGTTTATTTAGATTTTTAGATTTTTTAGTTTTTTTATTAGTTTTTAGTTTTTTTGTAGTTTTTACCATTTTTTTAGTTTTTTTAGGTTTTTTTTTTACTTATGTCCTGGTCGTCATTTATACTCCCTGTGTCCCGGTCGTCATTTGTGTCTCGGTGCTTTGTTGATTGCTAATTTATATTATATTTATATTTATATTTTTTATATTTATTAATATTTTTTTAGTTTTCTTTTTCTCTTATTTTTCAGTTTTTTCCTTTTTTTTAGTTTTTTCTTTTTTAGTTTTTAGTTTTTTTTGTTTTTTACCTTTTTTTAGTTTTTTTTAGTTTTTTTAGTTTTTTAGCTTTTTTAGTTTTTTTATTAGTTTTTAGTTTTTTTTTAGTTTTTGCCTTTTTTTAGTTTTTTCAGTTTTTTTTAGTTTTTAGTTTTTTACCTTTTTTTAGTTTTTTTTTTAGTTTTTTAGCTTTTTTAGTTTTTTTTCTTTTTAGTTTTTTTTTGTAGTTTTTACCTTTTTTAGTTTTTTTTCTTCTTTTGTATTAGTGTGAAATAATTCAGACGTCATATGCGGACAAACACGACGTCACTCGACAGACAGACAGACAGACATAACCCACAAACAACTTATTTTTATATATATTTATTCATATTTTTTTAGTTTTCTTTTTCTCTTTTATTTTTCAGTTTTTTCCTTTTTTTTAGTTTTTTTCTTTTTTAGTTTTCAGTTTTTTTTAGTTTTTTACCTTTTTTTAGTTTTTTTTAGTTTTTTTAGTTTTTTAGCTTTTTTAGTTTTTTTATTAGTTTTTATTTTTTTTGTAGTTTTTGCCTTTTTTTATTTTTTTCAGTTTTTTTTTAGTTATTAGATTTTTACTTTTTTTTAGTTTTTTTAGTTTTTTAGCTTTTTTAGTTTTTTTTTCTTTTTAGTTTTTTTTGTAGTTTTTACCTTTTTTAGTTTTTTTTCTTTTTAGTTTTTTTTGTAGTTTTTACCTTTTTTAGTTTTTTTCTTCTTTTGTATTAGTGTGAAATAATTCAGACGTCATATGCGAACAAACATGACGTCACCTGATCCATCCACACATCCACAGACAGACAACTTATTTTTATATATATAGATATATATATATATGTATATATATATATATATATATATATATATATATATATATATATATATATATATATATATATATATATATATATATATATATATATATATATATATATATATATATATATATATATATATATATATATATATATATATATATATATATATACAATGTAAAATGTATAAAAATATAGTTTTCACTAAATTTGGGACACTATCAACAGAAGACGGTGATCTCTAGCAGTGCATTCGATTTGCTTCACGCTAAAGTTTCTTTTTTTACTTTTAAAAAACCTTATTAAACATCTGTTTTGTTTCAGGAGTCATTCTTAAATAATTGAAACAGAAGTCTAACCTTAGCATAAAAAGCGAGCTATTGAGGAGGGGGCAACTCCCTTATATACATTATAGTCTCTGTTCGTTTTAAATTTTAATGGTGCTCCCTACTTTCAGTTAAAAAAAGTTTTTTATCTAATAATAAAGGGTACAACATTGCCAAGAATCTGTAAATTAGCAAATTTAATTTGGCAAATTAGCAAATTAAATTTAATTTAATTAGTAGTTTACATTGAAGCAAACACGGTTCGCTTAGCTGTCCATAAGTGGCTGAATGATTATTTGTTGTTATTAGTTACAGGTTACATCCGGGAAAGTTAGCGTTAGCTGGATTAGTTGGTTGGGACGCTCGAACACACCGAGTGGGTTGTTAAATATGCATCCTCAAGGGGAATATTATTTGGAGACGCTAGATGGTTCTGATTATTTTTATTCCTCAGAAATCAAACTGTTCTTTAACAGTTGTATTAGTATCCAGTAGTCTTTGAACTAAATCCTAATATTTAGCTTTTGGTAAATTCAGAATTCTAATTTCTGGCCTAAGGGAAATTAACCCTAAGAGCTCTGCTAATTTGTTGAGGGAAAATGAACATGTATAAATAGGCGTTGGCGTCGGATCATGAATTTTGGTTTCTAAATGTATTACTTGTGAAAATTACAATGTGAAAATGCAGTGAAAAATGTCGAAACACAATTAAAATTGTAATTAAATTGAAATTGCAAATTGTAATTAAAGTTTGAACGAGAAGAGATGAAATACAATTAAAATGAGGAAATAGAGTGAGGAATAGTTTGCCTCGACGTTTTAGGTGTCGTACCACTTGCCACTCAGCATTTGTACGCAGGCACGTACGCATAATTTTTTTTCTTTTCGATGAGAGGGAATAGAAAAACAAATGTTATTGATACCAGACAATTACGGAAATTTCAGATTTTGTTGAAGCGGGAGGGGGGGGGCTGTCCCCGAGATCCTCCCTTGGTGCACGTGCCCAACTAGAAGTGGAGTGAAATTGTAATAAAGTGACTAGTCCTTTAGTTTACTTGGTCACTCAAGGATACTAAACGACTGAACCGACTAGGAGAAGCAGTATCAAAACTTAAACTTCGCAGTATTCGTGGTTCGAAAAGTCGAAAAAGGGAAAAAAAGGAAAAAAGAACGCTTTATATCCTGTTAATTTCCTTAATTATTTAAATTGAACTCATTTATTTGTCATTCTTTAATTTTCTTTACTTTTCAAGCTTTTAAAGATTAAAAAGTTGATATCTTAACATTTTGAGATGTTGGTAATGACATACTTGGTCTATGCATTACTTGTGGATGGTGTTTTTGAAGATTTTGTTCTTCTAAATTAGATCGGCATTAGTTCCCAGGCTTCAATTTGCATCCCAGATTTAACCTCCAGATTAATGTCTTAAAAAAAAGTTAATGCATATGTAACGTCAATTGTCCGCATGTGTCCTCCTATATGCCACGACATGCTTTAACGCGTTTAATCCCATCCCAAAAAAAATTGCTCGCATGCCGTTTAACCACGTCACTTTTCCCAATTTACATATAATGGGAATTTAGGGATAACCACTCATCCCAACCCCTAATAATAGTAAATAATAAGATGCCCGATGAGAGGATACTCCACTTCCCTGTTCATTATCATTAATGAGTGCGTTAATGAGGAATCTGAGAAAGCAATGAATAATATTTTGAAGTGTAAACACTAAAAAGCTGAAAGCAAAAATGTTGCTTTCAGCTTTATAACAATAAATTATAATTTATATAATTATAATTATAACATATAATTATATTTATATTATAACAAATTTATTATTTATAATTATAACAAACAAATAACAGCCCCTTTCTGAAATGTAGTTTTTCTTGAAGCAATTTAGGTCCAATTTTTTATCTTCAATAAAATATAATGCAAGATAACAAAATATAATATAAAAGAATTGTAATATAATTAGTCTAAATAGTAAATAAAAATAATAACACAAAAGATAAATAACGAATTATACCAGGGTAAATGTTTAGTTTCGTTCCAAGTGCTCTAAAGTAAGTATTACTGCATATAGCAAGATTCTGATGATCGGATATTGTTTCTTTGTTATTATTAGAGAAGCGCATCCATTTTCTAGCTTTCTAAAAAAAAACCTCCAACGAGACTAAAAATGCGTAAAGTGGGCTTGCTGACAGGTAACATTACCTATAGAGCAAAGCGTATTAGTCCATGAGCCCCGCGGGCAGCGGGGTGAGGTCTGTATTCTATATTTATTCAACAAAGAATGATAAAACTAAAATAAGCCTCAAATGCGGCTTATTTAATGAATATAGAATACAGATCTCGCCCCGCTGCTCGCGGGGCTCATGGACTAATACGCTTCGCTCTATAGGTAATGTTGCCTGTAAGCAAGCCCACTTTACGCATTTTTAATTTGTCCCATGGAGGAGGAGGGTCAACCAGAAATGGATGCGCTTCTAGAATTAGCATTTCTAAGTGCTCTAAACATGTACCTATACCATAATATTTGTATAATAGTAAAATCTTGGTAAAAGTTTGTCTTAGCTTTCTAAGTGTATTCTTATCAATTTTACTTTTGCTTAATTTACCTTTCATTTGACTTTGATTTCGTCTTATTCTGTTACTACAAGATGTCAAGTACATTTCATAGTAAAAAAAAAACAGTAAAGATTGTTTTACTGTTTTTGACATGTGTTTTTCAACAAAAGAAACTATTGTCATAGAAAGGCATTTCTCTTGTGACGATATTTTGTTCTCCTATAATCATTATTTTGAGGATTACTCAAATTCACATAGAATACAAATACATCCATGATAGAGAATACGTACCTCCTTACTTAGATTAACAAAAAAAAAAAAAAACATAATTATTTTTAAGTACAGCCTTGAGGCAGCATGGTCCAATTAACTTCCCGGGTTAGATTTTCCTTTTTTTTCTTTTTTTGGATCCACCAAACAAGTTTTCCTATTAAAAGCTAAACAGCGTAATATTCAATATATTCACTTTTTCTCTAATTTTCTTGTTACGTTACTTGGCAATATCCCAAGTTTCAGGTGTTTTACGTTTTTAAATTCGAATGTTTCCAAGCAACGGAACTAAGATGAAAAAGTTCTGAAGTTTTAACGCTGAAAGTAACAAGTTACTGGAGCCAGGGTAAATCAGGGGAAAGTTTTTTTTTTAGAAAACTTCCGAAGAGGTGATAATGTCTGTCACCGTCAGCAGGTTCATAATTTAAATGTCATAAATGAACGACGACACCAGATTTGAGGCAAAGATATTAATTTTCTTTGTGTATTTATTTTTCTCATTATGCGTCTTTGTGTTTAAAAAAGAAATATTGGAGGGGGGCATATATTGAGACTATATTTTAAAGGTGATTTCTTATACCACATTGACCTGCCATGATATAAAGAAGAAACAATCAAAAATGATTTTTTAAAGCCAAACGAAAATAGTGAGACAACAAAACTAATATTTCGAAAGGACAACCCGCCTCTCTTCTTCCTCGCGAACAGAAAAATATTGAAGGAGAATGACAAAAAGGCGCAATGAATTAAAACAAACGCGGAGAGTCAATAATAAAAAACAAACCAATAAAAACCCAAATTTAAAGATGTATAAAATTCAATAAAAGGCGAAATTAGAAGAATTAAAACCAAATACCTAACAACCAAAAAGTCCATTCCACTGGTATCCGCGATTTGCGAAAAATTCAAAAACTCTCGAACTGCCATCGAGGGATATTTTCATTTGACCTTAAAACCCCATTTTTGATCGTATCTTTTTTATATGACTTTATTTTGGTGTTTGAAAAGGATTAGGCCTGTACGCTTAAACTCACTTTGGGAGAGGGGTTAAAAAATGTCAATTAATATAGGAATATAACCTTACAAGAGTCTTTTAGCATTACGCTGACATTCTGCGGAATGGAATGCAGTGTTATCCCCTTTTAGATATTATAAGCATTTCAGGGGCTAAATTTCTTCTTAACTCTCATTTTTGGTTCAGACAATAACACGTAATTAATGATAATCTGATTCAGGACTGCAATATGAATTTAAAAGGCTGTTTTTTCTGTAAACGTGGCATTGACTCAGAATTCCATTAAATGCTTGATTATTCGATTGAGATAATTTAATTTAAAATTAATTATTTTAGTTTGATTCGAAGCTAAATTCTATTGATTAATTGTTTGATAATGAATAATAATTAGATTAATTTTAAAGCATATGTCAAATCTATATAACATTAATTTACAATCGATAACAAGTATTAAATTCTGAAAGTGAGATATTCATTATTTTTAATTACTAAGAATTAAGAGCGAGATTCCGAATGAATGAAAAAGGGCCAGTCTTTTGCAAAAGATCTAACAGCGGCCAGGAATTTAATCAATTTTTCTTTTTTTGCCGATATTCCTCTAAATTTTTCTTGCGAATGCTTTTAGTGTTACCATGTGTATTGAACTATTCTCACATTTTTTTTTTGTCATTTTTCCCAATGGACTTAAAGTAGTCCATTTTAGGAAAGCTTTCTATTTCAAAAGCTATATATATATGAAAAAGGACCATTTCAACTTATTAGCTTTGATGTCATAGTAGTTTAAACTGGATCTTGTAAAGAGCTGTCGCTTCTTAGTTCTTCACTTCTTCTTAGATCCTAGGGACTTGGTACTTCCACATTTATCCCTTTTCTTCTTTCTTAATTTCAATTTTCCTTTGACTGGAGTAAGCAACACTTTCTATAGGAGGATATACTTCTTAAACTTCTTACATCTCAAATAAAATAGGAAACAGAATGGGATTTAGCTAAATTATAGTATAGGTGGCTTCCAAGTAATGCTTATGCTGCTTTAAAAGTTTGACATTTTTTTTTTAATATTAGTCACCCATAGCAAAAGTCATTGCTTCTCAGAAAGGGGGGGGGGCTCAGATTGATGTGAGAGACTGCCTCTTCCTAAAAAATTTAATAATAGTGGTCTTGGAAAAATCCTTTTTTTTGTTTAAAGTTGACTGTTGCAGTCAATGAAAATTGGGACCGGAACTATTTTATTTTTTAATATTTTTTTTTAATCAAATTTGAGTGACATCTTGTGCTTCATGGGAAAGCAAGATTGCAATGGAAGGCTTTAATGCTACCGTATGAATAGTAAGCTGATTTGGCCCAATAAGATGGATCTTCAGCCCAAGATAATTTCCAAAATAGAGTTGCTGTTGTTATAGTTGTTTATCCGATTTGCTGCAAGAGGCGCTTAAGTCAATCTACGCTTATTTTAGGATCATGAATGAATGAATGACTGTATTTAAAGCCATTTTAAGGCCGTATACATACATATACAACAACAAACAAACTAAATCACTTAACACTCGACTTTCGAATAATAAGACCCTTCCGGACAAAATATCCCACTGCTACTATATTTATTTTTGACGTCGACTTCAAAGTTCCAAGAAGGGGCTCACGACTTTCTTCATATTATGATATAGAAAGTTTCTGATCATTCGTTACCCACTCTTTTTAGCTCACTGTCATCTTTTTAATCTTAAATTTTCATGTTCCCTCCGACAAATTGAGCTTCTAAAATGAATTTTCCAATTAAAACAAGTGTCATTTAATTAGCTGTTCTTGATGAAGTCAAAGTACTTATATTACTAGAACCAAAATGTGAAAAATGCAGTAATAAACGTATAATAAAACAAGGGACTAAGACTTGAAGCTTGGAGGCTGGAACCTCTATTTGCTACATAACTATGATAAAAAAAAGGATGGTTGGGCCCCCTACTCCCTCAAAAGTTGAAAAAAGGGGTCTAAAGATAGACCTTTTTCGTCTTTAGCCACGCCCCTTCTTCCCCTTTTGAAAGAACCGCTGAAATGATATGGCGCCAAATAAGGGATACAACCAAAGTAATAAGGTATATTTTTACAGTATATTCTTTTTAAGATCCACTTGTGCTTGTTAAGAATCCCTATTGCCCTTTTAAAACGCTCCAGAGGCTTTTTGCACGAATAAACTTCCACCTGGGCATCGTATAGATTAATGTTCTAGTCGGCAAGTTTAATTCTCTGTCCTGCTTTCTTAATTTTCCTTTTATCTGAAGGGAAATAATAGTACCACTAGTCTTACAGAATTTGAGTGGGCTCAGAAGCGGATGTAAGAAAAGTGTAAAATAAATTAGGGGAAGGGCAGAAAATTTTGGAAATTAGTTTGACGTTTGGACGAATCCTTATTTCTGGCCTTTGGCCGAAATCAACATGGCCTTTGAAATTTTTTCATTTCTTAGCAGCTGTATTCTTTTAAGTTTCTAAGGACCTGCAAATTTTTTTTTTTTTTTTTTTTTTTTTTTTTTTTTTTTTTGCTTCTTGGATTTTGATTCTTGCATTAAGAGAGAAAAATTATTTTTCATCGATCATCTTGGAAAGCATGATCGAGTTCATAGGTGGGAAGAAGAAGAAGAAGTTTATTATTCAATACAATACAACATAAAATGGAAATACAAGGCTCCATGGCGAGGGATGCAAGGGGGTAAAGGAAACTTGAGCTAAAAAGTGAGGTTTATAGCAAAAATTTTTTGTAATTTAGCTTGACGCCTAAGCCACTCTTTTGAGTTTTTGAAGTCAGTTTTGCTTTGGGAAGTTCTGTAGTTTTTTTTTGTATTTGGTTTTTAACAGTAGTAGTTGAGTTCTGCCCAGCTCCTAGGGACCTCTTCCAAGCTTCTTGGGACCTGCAAATAAAATTCATTATCTTGTTTGCTGGATTTTGTTTCTCGTGTATTAAGAAAAAAAAAAAAAAACATATTTCACTGGTTATTTTGGAGAACATGAACAAGTTCACAAGGGAGTTGTAAGAAACTTGTACCAAAAAAGAGGAACTCAGCTAAAATGTTTAGGAAGTCAGCTTGACTTTTAGACAACTCTTTTGAAAAGTTAGTTTTACTTTTGGAAGTTCTATCGTTTTTTAGCAGTTAAGTTTTGCTCCTTGTTCTGTCCTAAGTTTTGTTCCAAGGTCCTAGGGACCAGTTGCCTTCATCTTTAACCATTTCCTATTTCTTAGTTTCAATTTCCTTCTGACACTAGAAAACAAACTTTCTCACAGGGGAAATATTTCTTACGCTTCCTTTCTGTATTTCAAATTAAAAAGTAAACAATATTCACAGAATGGGATATGCAAGCTGTTTGTAGCAAAAGGAGGGATAAATTTTAGATTGAAAACTCTTTTATGTCGTAATAATAAGAAAAACTAACTTGAGCGCCGTTTGGAGTTAATAAAAATGGGAAGAGAAAATTCAGTTCGATTGGAGATCGAGACGTCTTGAAGACTCTGCCAGCTTAATATTACAGGTTAACCTGCATCTGCAGCTTAAAATTACAATGAGCTTAATCTACTAGCTTAATATTAGCATTGTATTCCCACTTGTTTTAATGAAATGAATTGAAAAGAAACAGTTCTAGTCTTGACTTTTGCTAGTTGTTCTTGGGCGAACATACTCCGAATAAAGCTAAATGTCTTCTTTTTAGACTAAATTTCGTCTAGTTCTTCTTTATATATAAAAACTTCCTAAAATGAGCAAAAACATTTTTTGTAAGATCCTTTGCTACTTTTTAGGTACTTATCTGTTAGCCAGTATACACTTGAAATTCGGATCCACAGTACGGGGTTGAACCAACTGAGATGCTTGGGAGATAGATTGTATATATGCAATTTAGGCTGTATATTTGCACATTAGGGAGGGATTAAGTATAGGGGGATGCATGCAAAATGTACCCTAAACTATCCTAAATACCAATTAAATATTTATTAAAATATAGCTACAATGTAGTTTTCCACTGACCTGAAGCTAATTGTCTCCGTATGCAAACATCAGTAAACCGGTCATTGTCTGGTTTATAGATTCAAACTGTCGAGTGTGTACTGGCTAACAGATAAGTACCCTTTTTTATAAGATGTTTGATGTTTAGTGATGAAATGTGACGGATAGTTAATGTTTGAAAATAGACTGACCTTTAATGTTTGAAAAAATGATGTAGGCTAGCTGGATTAAAATTTAGTATATTCGTATTTCCAAATCATGGCTTTGTGTAGGCTAACTAAACTGTAAATCCAGTTCATTCCTCTTCTTTCAAATCATTGCTTTTAACTGGTTTCTTTCATTTCCTGTCCGTTCAAATCGATGTCACCTTCAACAAATAATCTTATACGTTGTTTTAGACTTTTTATTTTGTCCATGGCCAAAGGTATCCAAAATGTAGTTCAATGTCATCTTTTTAGTATAAATTTTATTTACTGTCTTCTTATAAAAGAGTTTATAAATAAAAAACAGTGCCGATCATATGACCTTTTGTGTACCGATGCGCCTTAAGGCTATATGTCATCTTTTTAGTATAACGTCATCTTTCTAGCATAACGTCATAACGTCTAGTATAATAGTCTAGTATAGTAGTATGACTTCATTGTATAATACTATGTCTATTATACAACGTCTAGTACAATAGTCTATTATAGTATAATAGTCTAGTATAATAGTATGGTGTCATAACGTTTAGTATAATCTAATATAACGTCATTAAGAATATAAGTCATCTTTTTACCATAAATTTTATTTAGTGTCTTCTTATAAAAGAGCTTATAGAGAAAATACAGTGCCGAGCATGTGACCTTTTATGTACCCATGCGCCTTAAGGCCTGGACGTTTTAAGACGATCTTTACGGAACTATTTACGTTTCCCACTAAAATTTAAAGTATTCACTCACGTTAAAATGGCGAAGTGTAAGGATTATATTAGGGGTAACAATTTTGATGGAAAAACTGACCCCTCATGTCACAGGTTTGATAAAAAAAAATCTTTGAAGTGTCTAGTGCCAAATGTATTAAATTAATCATATATAATTTATAATTAGTTTGTATATATTAATTAATAATTAATAGTAAACATTTGTTTTTAAGCCATGTTGTATACAATTATAATAATAGTTATTATATAATATATATATATATATATATATATATATATATATATATATATATATATATATATATATATATATATATATATATATATATATAAATATATATATATATATATAGTTAAATAGTTATTATATAATAATAATTATTATAATAATAGTAAACATTTGTTTTTAAGCCATGTTGTAAAAAATGATAAAAAGCTGAATCTAGCAGCTCTCCATGCAGTGTGGCCAGCTTTACTTTAGAATCTGATTCCAAATACTTTCCGTTCTTTTGACTCGATTAAAATATGAAACACGACAACCAATCAAGTTTAGCTTAAAAAGGTGAGTTTAACCGAGTTTGACTTATAAAGGGGAAGAGTATTTGGGGTATATACCACAGAGAAATATAATTTGTCTGTTTCTTAACGTCACCGCTAAAAATATTTTGTCATGTTTAATCGCTTAAAATATCATGGTTGCAGCGTCAGATTCAACGTAGTATAGAACGAACTCATAGTAACAGAACATTTGCGAATATGTTTAAAAAGCTGTCTGGCGGTTTTTTTTTTTTTTTTTTTTTTTTTTTTTTTTTTTTTTTTTTAGTAGATTCAGGTTAGGTTCCTATTTCGGCTAATCATTTTGGTAACAGTTTTTTTTTTAGAAATTTTTAAAAGAATCGTGCAGGTTCTGGGTTCTTTTTACTGCCCCAAAATTTAACATAATCATAACCGGTAAATAATGGGTAGAGAAAAGGGGTTTATTTTGCTTTTGTTTTCTGACATATTGTTAAGGAATAGTTTAAAAATGTGACGATTGACTTCACAAAAATAAACCAATGGAATTAAAGCATAGTTTTTAACACTTAAGTATAGGACTATAATCTGTCTTTTTCTGTGTGTGTATACATTTAGGATTATTGTGTAATATCATCACAAATACTTTGAAAAGGCTATCACTTAGACTGAAAAGGCGTGGAACTGATTTGATCCTAGTATTATCCGGATAATGTTTCCAAGGATTAGATATATTTACGTTGCCCCCTTTATAGAAAGAAACTATTTATTAATGTTGTGTAATTCCCTATTTTGGGTGTAGAAAAGGAGACTGGAATAGTGGTTCTGTTGTATTTCAGGGTCTTAAGGCTTGAAAGGAAATTGCTTTACCAGTCCTTTTTTCCTCGTTCCCATTAGGAAACAAAAATAGAAAACACTTGATCGAGAGCAATAGGGTAACATGGTAAATGACATATGTCCAAGGGTCATTTATGCCATATGCAAAATCATTTGTTCCTATTCACTGAATTCCCAGTTTAAATGTAAAAAAGATATATATATATATATATATATATATATATATATATATATATATATATATATATATATATATATATATATATATATATATATATATATATATATATATATATATATATATATATATATATATATATATATGTATATATATATATATATATATATATATATATATATATATATATATACACATATATATATATATATATATATATATATATATATGTTTGAACAGTTGTAAAGATGTATGGATTGTATGGATGAGTAGGGTTAAGGCCTCGTTCAAGTGCTGATCTATATTAATCACTAATTTAGGAAAACAGTCTTCCTTTTCTCCTTCTGTTTCCTTTCCTTTCCTTTTTTTTTCAATGTGTTTGTGCTGTTACATTGGTGATATATATATATATATATATATATATATATATATATATATATATATATATATATATATATATATATATATATATATATATATATATGTATATATATATATATATATACATATATATATATATATATATATATATATATATATATATATATATATATATATATATATATATATATATATATATATATATATATATATATATATGTGTGTGTGTGTGTGTGTGTGTGTGTATGTGTGTGTGTGTTTGACCTTTTATTCTTTGTAAAAAGTCTCAAAAAAGACCTACAAGTCTTCGTAATATTCTGATAATGTTTCTAAGGACTAAGTTCACTAATGACCGCCCATTTTTGAGAAGAAAATATAGATTAATTTGATGTAATTCTCGCTTTTGAAGGTAGAAAATAAGGTTGATGCGTCGATGATTGTATAAGGTACATAAAGGCCCGAATGTTGGAATGCATCCTCATTCCTTTTCTTCGGTTTGTCGTTGCTGACGTGATAATCTAACTGATTTAAATGAAACTAACTGATGAGTGAAGTCAAAATTGTTAGACCAACCTTGAAAGTAGAGCTTAATTAATTAAATTTTCGACGTGGTGAAAGTGTCACCTTCTGTGACCTTGAACCTGCAACCTTCAGCACAGTATTTCCGTGCTTCAGTAAAGCATTATATTTCAATATATGCTTTCAATTTATCAGAATTACCCTTGTTTGACGGCAAAGTTGTATCCAGGAAGGGGGGGGGTACCGGATCTGCCTCCCTAAAAAAAATTTGTCCGACTCGTAAAAAGTGACAAAAATGCATAAAAACAAATTTACCGTCAAACTTCGGTCTATATGTTTTTGTCTATTTGTAGTTTGTCTATATGTTTTACTACCACTACTACTAGTGGTAGTAGTATTATTCTACTGCTATTACTGCTACTAATGCTAAGACTAACGGTGTTAATGTGTTAAGGGAATGTCAAGGGGGATGTCTAACTAAATTAAAGCATATTATGTGCATGCAACTCATCAAAAAGGCGTATCAGCAATATCTTAGAAATGGTTTAAAGTTTTCTGTTGAATCTAGCAGGGCATGAGAAGAGGATATTGAACAAGACCTTAAAGGCAAAATTTGAACATTATTACAGCTACTACTACTAATACTATTACTACTATCACTACTATTACTTCTAATGCTCTTACTATTACTTCTGCTACTACGGCTATTACTACTGCTAATGCCAAGGATTTAAAATTAAACTTTTGGGGAATTGTGAGGGATGTAACGAAGTAATATCTAATATCAGCAATATCTAAATTTTCATTACGTTTTGATCGCATTTAGGTGATACACTTAGTTATGGGGGACTGGATTCTCTTGAATCTCGTGATCGTTTTTGGTTTCAAAACCCAATGCAATTTGCCTATATTTGCCATTTTACAAATTTGACAAAGACCAACTAGTCCTTGGAATTTTCCACAATATCTTAAAATTTGTTTCATGAGCTTGAGATCCTCCAAATAATTACATAAAAAAAAACTAGTTTTTTTAACTGAAAGTAAGGAGCGACATTAAAACTTAAAACGAACAGAAATTACTCCGTATATGAAATAGATTGTTCCTTCCGCAATCCCTCGCTCTTTACGCTAAAGCTTTTAATTGTTTTAAAAAGCAGAATTGTGGCAAAGAGTCAAACTTTAGCGTAAAGAGCGAGGGATTGCGGAAGGAACAATCTATTTCATATACGGAGTAATTTCTGTTCGTTTTAAGTTTTAATGTCGCTCCTTACTTTCAGTTAAAAAAACTAGTTTTTTTTTATGTAATTTCTGAACGTTTTTGAATTAATGCATGTTTGATTTTGACTCTCCACACGTAAACTATTCAAATGAAATTTGCATATTAATTCCTTTTTTGGCTAAATGGCTTTCTCTTAGTTTTGATCATACGATTTTGAGAAATATGGGATGGGGAAGGAGGCCTAGTTGCCATGCAATTTTTCCGTTACATAAAAAGGCAACTATTAATTTTAATTTTAACGAATTTTTTTATTAGCAAAAAATATACGTAACTTTAGAATTAACTTACGTAACAAACTTTTATATTCTTTAATTATTATTATGTATATGAGGGGGTTTGTACCCTCGTTAATACCTCGTTCTTTACACTAAATCGTAAGTTTTGTCCCAATTCTTTAAGAATGACCCCTGAATCAGAAAGGCCGTAGAATAAATAGTTGAAATTACTAAAAATACTTTAGCATAAAGAGCGAGGTATTTATCTCCTCCTAAATACCTCGCTCTTTATGCTAAAGTATTTTTAGAACCCCTCATATGCGTAATAATCTTTGTTCGTTTTAAGTTTCAATGCTGCTTCTTCCTTTCATTTAAAAAAACGTTTTCATGTTTATTTTTCATTGTTTTCTTATAGCAATGCTAGAGAATCCTGCGCCCTTTTCATTGAATTTTTCTTCCTCCATGACAGATTCCTCCAAGGAAAGATCCTCCAACATAGCCCCCTCTCCTCAGCCCCACCCCCAAACAAAATAAAATCCCCCTGAAAACGTCTGTACACTTCCCAATAACCATTACTATATGTAAACACTGGTCAAAGTTTGTAACTTGCAGCCCCTCCCCCAGGGATTGTTGGGGAGTAAGTCATCCCCAAAGACATAGTTATTATGGTTTTCAACTATGCTGAACAAAATGGCTATCTCAAAATTTTGATCCGTTGACTTTGGGAAAAAAATGAGCGTGGGAGGGGGCCTAGATGCCCTCCAATTTTTTTGGTCACTTAAAAAGGGCACTAGAACTTTTCATTTCCGTTAGAATGAGCCCTCTTGCGACATTCTAGGACCACTTGGTCGATACGATGACCCCTGGGGAAAAGAAAAAAAAAAAAAACAAAAAAAAAAACAAACAAATAAACACGCACCCGTGATTTGTCTTCTGGCAAAAAATACAAAATTCCACATTTTTGTAGATAGGAGCTTGAAACTTCTACAGTAGGGTTCTCTGATACGCTGAATCTGATGGTGTCATTTTCGCTAAGATCCTACGACTTTTAGGGGGTGTTTCCCCCTATTTTCCTAAATAGGGCAAATTTTCTCAGGCTCGTAACTTTTGATGGGTAAGACTAAACTTGATGAACATTATATATTTAAAATCAGCATTAAAATGCGATTCTTTTGATGTAGCTATTGATATCAAAATTCAATTTTTTAGAGTTTTGGTTACTATTGAGCCGGGTCGCTCCTTACTACAGTTCGTTACCACGAACTGTTTGATAAAGTCATTTGTAAATTTGCGTCAGAAATGCTAAATATCCTTCAATGAATGTATCGAATTGTTATTTTGGAGGTTAAGTCCCCCCACCCCCTTTTCTTTTATTAGAAAGAAGAAAATATCGACTAAATTTTTGAGGTTTAAACTGTTCTTGTGTTGAATTCGACTTTTATCGTTTATTTTCACATCCTAAAAATAAACTTATCTTACACATTAGTCGAGCTTTTTATACACGAACTGCGGAATTTTTTCACGTTTTTTTGTGTTGTTTTATTTAATCATATCTTTCCTTTCTGTTTTACAGCTGCACAAGCCATTCATATTTATTCAGGGGATATATGAGGCGTTTGCCAGGGGTGCAGTATTGAATGATTGTTGGCTTTGAACTACCGCTTGACATTATTTTTTATGGATAATTCATTTTAAATTTCGGACCACAAATTTCTCAGGAGCCGAAATTTCCCTTGGGAGTATGAATTTTGTTTGCTGTATTCAATAAAAAATGACCACTGAGGGTCTGTCCCAGAACTCAGTTACCTGTAATTACTAACATCTATCTGTTCTTACCTTCAACCTGAAATGGTTAACAACAATAGAATTTAGCCCCTACAATGCTTATAGTGCGTAAAGGGACTGACATTGCACTATATATTGCACCCCCAACCCCCCATTGCACTTCCTGGCTAAAGGGCCATGAAATGGAGATCAGCACCACCGGTTTGGACCTTAAGGGTCTAGTACCGTCTTACTTACTTACTTACTTACTTACTTACTTAAATTCTGCACTTACAGTAATAAAATTGTTTATAATATTGTATTATCTGCTGCCGTTGAATAATAACAAATAAATCATTATCAATATTGGTAATTAAGTTCTGCATCTCACCCTGAAAAACCTTTCTTGAAGTTAGAGATGTTTTCCAAGAGATTTCTAGTTCTGTTTTGAAACGAGTATTGTCACGCTCCCAAAGACAATCCTCGTGTGAGCCAATTCACCTGTTTTGACATGTAGTGACATTTTTAACAGTGAATTATCGTCTGTCTTCAAGTCATTCACGGGAGTCATGCATTTATAAAGCTAATGGGGAGAGGCTATAGATTTCAAGTCTGCGAATATAAAATTATTTATATTCCTTTGTTTTTTTTTTTTTGTATTGTTTTGTGTTTTCATTCATTGAAAAGACAAATTGTTATTTTTGGGCTTGTGTTGGTGGCAAAGGAATCATCATTAAGATTAAATTGAAATTAATTTTTAAATTAATATTATTCCCTGTACAATTTAATACTGATTAGTTACAGTCTGAAATAGCCATTAGTACGCGCTATAAATAGTTATGGGATCGATGAGATCAGTTAACTGATAGCCCTAATTATTTTTTAATTGATGAAAATAGCTAAAAAAACAACAAATTTAACCATTTTTCAAATGCTTTTGGATCCAAATCAATGATTATTTAATTAAATTCCCAATTTTCATAAGTTTCAATTAAGCTTGTTCGGAGCTTTCTAGTTTTTGCTCCGTATTGGAAGGTATTGGTCATTAGTTCATTACTGAATACTTTTGAACTGGTGTAAATTGAACAGACATCTTTTATTTTATTTTTCCCGGACTTCATCAAAAACATGGCTCAGAGTTTGTTATGACCCTGGATGACTGTCAAGACACGTAATCCAGCATGGTTGGGGGGTGGGGATGGAAAAACCATACCCCTCAGGATTTAGATTAGTTTCATGATAACTAACCACTGAAACGTCATGCTTAAGTCACAATATAGTCTTAATTTTGGATTAAAAAGAAGTTACGCACGACTACAGTGCCAATAACGTAACCTGTGGGTAATTTGGTGAGTTGGGCTATGGTGAGTTGTGAGTTGGTGAGTTCTAATTTCAAGCGTAATTTTTAATTGATCAGTAAGACTGAAGGTATACTTCTTTGTGTGTAGAAGCAATAGAAGCTTTTCTCAGTGTTAAACCTTTTCAAGCAGTTTTGCTACCTGTATGATGAATCCCACAAAAGATATAAAAATATAGCGTTATTAGGCAATATCTGCAAACAAATTACTGTTTATGCATGCTCTTCTAATTGTGTTCTTGCCATTTCAATTTACCGCTTCTATCGTGCACACATGACTTAATCAATAAAGAACACAGTCATCCATCAATATAGCGGTTTTACTAACAGATATAACCATAATGTTGTTCGATCATTAATCATATAACTCTTGAAAGGACTCCCCCCCCCCGGAAGGTGTCGATCAAGTGAGACATCTAGGATGTATCCTAATGCGGAGGCATGGCAGCATACAAAGTTGTAGCTACACATGTTTAAAAAGACTTTTTAGAATTTACTGCTCTAAAAAGTCCTTATGGAACTGGCGTGAGGTCAGTCTAAAGAAAAAGTTAGAGCTTTTTGAAGGTTTCGCTCGTTCTGCCTGTTGTTAGTATGCACTATGGCGTCTGAAAGATAAAGAGGTTGACTGCAGAATGCATTTAGCCGCCTCAGCATCCATTTCGTTTTCAATATTAATCATTTTTGGTTGTAAACACCAAATGAAAAAATGAGACAATGATTCAATCATATTAAAAGAAACAAAAACTAATTAAGGAAAATTCACTGTCTTAAACTTTTCTGCCACGGGCTGTCTTGGTCTCAGTGTAGAACGCGTCGAGGCATATTGACCCGCGAATAGTCAAACAGTTCGTGGTAACGAACTGTAGGTAGAAGCGACCCGGCTCAATAGTAACCGAAACTCAAAAAAATGGAATTTTGATACCAATAGTTACATCAAAATAATCGCATTTTAATGCTGATTTTAAATATATATGTTTCATCAAGATTAGTCGTACCCATCAAAAGTTCAGAGCCTGAGAAAATTGTGCCTCATTTTAGAAAATAGGGGGAAACACCCCCTAAAGGTCATACGATCATAACGAAAATCACACCATCAGATTCAGCGTATCAGAGAACCCTACTGTAGAAGTTTCAAGCTCCTATCTACAAAAATGTGGAATTTTGCATTTTTTGCCGGAAGACAAATCACGGATGCGTGTTTATTTGTCTTTTTTTCCAGGGGTGATCTTATCGACTCAGTGGTCCTAGAATGTCGCAAAAGGGCTCATTATAACGGAAATTAAAAGTTCTAGTGCCCTTTTTAAGTGACCAAAAAATTGGAGGGCACCTAGGCCCCCTCCCACGCAATTTTTACTGCTAAAGTTTTTTACTGTTTTAAAATGTAGAGTTAAGAGAAAGAGTCAAAGTTTAGCGCAAAGAGCGGGGCTTTGAGGAGGAAAAGCCTCTTTCATATACGGATTAATTTCTGTTCGTTTTAAGTTTTAATGTCACTCCTTACTTTCATTTAAAAAAACTTTTTTTTTGTTTAATTTTCGTAATGGAATGAAAGCCAGAAGGCACAGATAGAGACTACTAATTTCAGTCGTCGTCCAACCATTGGCTGTCCTGCCTGGCGTTGAACGTGAGACGGGGTATTTTGCGGAATACGCTACCGAGATAGAATTGATTACTGGACTGATGCCATTAATGACTGCCAAAATCATGCCCGGTAGTCAATCTCCCTGGGCATTTAGAACTCCGACCGTGGACCAAGAAAAGATATTAAACGAAAAATTTGCCAACAAAAAAAAACATACAGTTTGCTCCCCCCCCCCTCAATTTTCGTTAATTGACATCACTACAAATGGGTCTTCTACTTTTATACTGCATAGTTTGTACTTTTAGGCTGTATACTTTTATAGTTTTTTACTTTTTGACTTTCATTTTATATTCTTTACTTAACAGCAGAATAGTGGTATATGTCGTTGGTAGATATCTTAGGCAGATCTTAAGTCTTTTGATAACTTTAAGAGACATAGTCACTGATAGTGACTAGTTGTAGACTGGATAGATGTCACGTCAATGAAGTGATTAATTATAGCGCAAGTGGGCTTTGCAAAGTCTTTTTTGCTGTCTTACTTCAACTGCCTGAGACCCCATAGTTAGTAAGCAAGAAAATGAATATTTTGGAAAATGAAATACAAAATCGATATTTTAGTTTTAGCTTCGATTATAATCAAAAATCGACACTGAACGATATGTTGGCATTCCAACATCTTGCATCAAACCTCAAAATTACATACCTTATCTATCTGACTATTTCCCATTCTCTCTTTATTTTAAGATCTGTCCTATAAAAATCATTTCAATATTCTTCTCATGTATTTAGTACAGATGTATTTTTCCCTAATGTATTTCTAGTGGCAATTGACCCTGCTTTCTTCCTTTTTTCTCCAAGACTATTTAATTTCTTTCTTTTTGTATTCACATTATTATGTGGGGAAAAGGACTTATATATAGAAATATATATATTTATTGTCCTGGGTTCTAAGACCAAGTAAATTCTGCAAAAAAAACAAAAAAAAAAAACAGGATAACTTAGAAGTTACTGTTCTTGTTATAGCTTTCTAAAAATTTCTAGCATCTTTTCCTTCCTAATCAGGACTTTTAATCCCAGTTGGGATGAAGTAACATAGTCTAGGGGATAAATTTTCTTTCGTTTTGTCATATTTACACCTTTTCTTTGTCAGAGGATTTCTACTTACTAGGAGGAATGTGAGGTTCTGCTTTTAAAGCAGAAAGGTCAACTTTCAAATCCTTCTAAATGACATTGCCTGGATTGAATGAAGTTAACACAAGTTTTTTGCTAGTGTGATTTCATGCTGCAGTGGCTATTTGCGCGTGCAAGTAACTTAAGTGACAGAATTCATGTACCTTCAAGGGTACTCTAGTACTGACATAATATACTCGTGCCTGAAACGAAAGAGCTCCTCACAAAGAAAAAGAGGGACTACTTGCAAAACAATCTTTAAACTCGGAGGTTCTTTTTACTGGGTTGAAATTGCACACGAACGAATCAGGTGAAAGTTAGCGCATTCCTTTTACTGGCTTATAATTTCACTCAGAAGAACCAATGAGCCAATCAGATTTTAAAGGTGGAGATATTGGATTCTTTCTCTGCCGTACGCATAAGAAATAATGTCATGGCTAAGGAAAATACGTCAAAGACATAAGCCAATTGCATTAAAACATTTATTTTTTTACCATGGAATTATAAGAAAGTAATTCCTATTTTTCTCTTTGAATACACTATCTTTATGTTTGACGAACTTTGTACAAAATTGTTTCTGCAGGCTGCAGTGTGTTACCAAATAACATGGCTCCATTGTCATATAATTCCATGTGTCATAAAAAGCTAGAGATACTGGAACATGTCAGTCCCAATCATGACTTATCCCCCCCCCCTATCTCCTATTAAATAAATTTGCGTGTCCAAATACGTCCAGTTCCTTTCCAAACATGATCCTATATTGTTTGCAAGAAATCCGTTGTCAGTTTTTATTCTGAGAGTTCTGGTCTTTTCTTAATCTTTTTTTGTCTCCGATTTTAGTAGAGATTCTAATTTGTATATTTCAGATCCCGTACTACTGTTGTCTTTATAGCCATCTGAAATTAGGTTTTCAGTTTTTTAACCATCTGCTCCGTCTTTATTTGATTTTAAAGAAATGCAAATAAGTAAGTAAATGGATATGGCCAGATGTAAAAGAAGAAGAATAAAAATATGGCGGCACTTTCCTGAATAATAAAGTTCTGAGAATTAATACTCAGATGAACTTTGTCGATCTCAAAATATAAAATTTGCTGTTTGGAAGTGCTATTTCCATTTCAGGTTTCCTTTTGTTCTGAAATAATGCCTAGCGAAGTCTTTCAAGTCTTTTAGTGGCATGAAGCCCAGAATTGTAAATTGAAGGTGAGGTGGCAGGGGTGTCTATTGCCCCCTCCTCTCCAGATTTGTGATCCCCCTTCGATATTGGAAAAATAACTTAATTTTATTTCTACTACTAGTACTAACAACACTGCAGCACCAAGCCGCCTGAGGCTACACACAGCTACGCACGCTTCTCTTCCGTCTCAATCTATTCAAAGCCTCTCTCTTTACCCTCCCCCCAGGAAGTTTCTATTTCCCTTGGATCTTTACTTGTGACATCCTCCCACCCACCCCCAACCGAAGACCTCCTGCTTTCCGTTTATCCCTAGACGGTTGGCCGAAAAGAGAATTTAAAAGGCATTACTTTTAGTATTGAAAAAAAAAAAAAAACTATATTCCCCTTCTAACCTATACCTTTGAAAAATACCTACTTTTTTGTATCTTCATTAATAAAAACATTGAAAAAAAATGTTTGCACTTTTCCCTCCTGCCATTTTTCATGAATTGGTGGCTGATAAGCCCAGTTCGCATGTGCGCTCAGCTACATATCAATTTCTGGCCATTATCTCTTTGGATAATGTGAACTGGAATTTATTCGTACCGACATTCTCAAAAGAGCAAAATTTGAGTTTTCTCTGGTCGAAGTTTTGTCGTAGGAACTTACACATGAATCGAGTCTCTGGAGTTGAATGTGGCGGTTTGAATTTGGCATTCGTCGAATTCTACATAGTTTGAGTTTTATGGCGTTGGGTTTTGTGTTAGTTTATGGTTGTGAGTTGCGCAAACGTTGAGCAAAAATTAAAGCGCAGCTGAACTAATCACTGAAAACACAGGCGATCCTTAAACTTATTTATCCTACCACACCCTTTCCAGAATAACTACTACTCAGCGCTCCCTGGATTTCTGATTTATTTTTTTTTTCAAATAGTGATTGAAAAAATTTTTTTTTTATTAATGTTTCTACCATTTTCGCAAAATTCAGCAAAGGTAGATGCAAGTTTATACCATTAAAGCACGTTCTATACAGTTCAGTTTTGGCATTCATCCCTTGGCTGCAGCACAATTGAATATAAATAACACCAATCCAACTTCTGTTCTGTCTTTTTTCACTTTCCACTTTGAAAAAAATCATCTCTTTGAATTTCCTCAGAACAACCTCTAGTAGAAACGCCGTCTTGTTTTTCCTACTCCAAGACCCTCTCAAATTTTTTGAGACTATGAATCTCATTCTTCCAATTAATTCGATTCTATTAACGACTAAAGGGCTTAAAATATATTATGTCAAGATATAATTATGATATAATTATGATTAATTATAATTATATCAAGATGTCAAGATGAGACCCGACTCCTTAAGTTAGTAAAACCTCCCCCTGTTTAGTCTACTAAGTGGACCATATGATCAAACTGTTTAAATCTTTTGCTTAAGTGGGGTGAATATTTGCAATAATAAACTAATTAAAATCCGCAACAAAACTATTGAGTTGTTATGACGGAAATTACAGAGCTTAAAGATCATCATGTATAATTTGGAGAAACATTTTTTTTAAGAAGAAACATTTGGAATAGGCTAATTATGAAGAAATAATTATTAAGAAACTAATACCTTTAGCGACATAAGTTACATTAACTGTAGTGGTAGTATTAAAAGTATATATATATAGTGCCTTCTCGCTGGTTCAAAAACCCCCACAGCTTACCCTTAATGGTCTAAATTAATAATATAAGTTTCTCTAGATATTGCTTTGTCATCTTTTTGAAAGTCCACATGCTCACAGTTGTTTTTTTTTTTATTATTTAGCTGAACATCCGCCTAAATATTGCGTAAAAGCTTCACCTTAATACACTTAGCTTGCGCAGAAGCAATAGTTGTAGCAGCATTAGTAACAGTATGGGTATAACACATTTGGTTTCTTCAACATCCCTTCCAACACACGCTAAAAATTTCAGCTGAATACATACCATCAACCATTCCTGAAGAATTTCTGATGCGTCCGCTTGACAACCTGTGTGGGGACAATGTGTTTCGATTTAGTTCCATACAGTTTCTACATATCCCAAATTTATCGCCTTAATGTCCTTAGTTTTAATAGCAGCAGTAGTATTATTAGCTGTAGAATTAATTGTAGTAGCCTAAGCTTTAGTGGCAGTAGCAGTAATAGAGGTAGTAATAACAGTAACAGTAGCAGTAGTATGAATAGAAGCAGAAGTATTACGATGCAAATATTTTCTTTTGGTTAGTTCAACATCCGTCACAACAAGCCCTGTTAGTTTCAACTTCACACGCCTAACTGCTCCTAAGATATTGCTGTTATACCCTTTTGACAACCTGCATACAGAGGACGTGTTCTGATTCGGTTCATCTCCCCCCCCCCTCAATATTCCTTAAAAATTTTACCTCATGTACTTAGGCATAGTTGTAATAGTAGTCCCAGTATTAGTATTCATATTACTAGTAATACTATTGAATAGCGGTAGTACTACTAGTAGCAGTAGTATTAACCTATTGCCTTTTGGTCAGTTGAACACTCCTCTCATTAAGCCCTGAAGGTTTTAACTTAATACCATTAGCCATTGCTAAGACATTGCTGAAATGTCCTTTTGATAACCAGTATGTTTATATACTTCTTGAAATTTTCATCTTATTGGTCTTAACCCCACAAGTAGTTGCTATAGAAGTAGTAGTAGTAGTAAATGTAGCAGTAAGAGCAGTATTAGCAGCAGTGTGCACATATTGCCTTTTGGTGACTTGATCTTCTCCTTTAAGTATTCCCTGAAGGTTTCAACCTAATATCCAAATCAACTCTTGAGATTCGCTATTTTCACAATGTGCATGTACATAGTGTCTTTGATTCAGTTAAAATTTCCCCTTAATGCTGTAAATGGAGTAGTGTGGTAGTAGTAGTGGTGGTAATATTGACAATCCGTATACAAGATATGGGGGGGTATCCACCCTCCCATAACTCTGAATCTCACAAAGGGTACTAAACTTCTGATTAGCAATCCAGTAGGCCCGCTCTGAAGTTCATACGATCACCCTGACTATATTAACCTTATATGCCCCTAGAGCATAATTTACAACCCTTGCCCTGAGGGCTGTAGGAGGAGTTTCATCCTTAAATACATAATTTCTTTACCTTTCAACTACATTGAACAAAATGGCTATCTCAAAATTTTGGTTGGATGTGTTTGGGGATATGAGGGTCGTGGGAGGGGGGCTTGCTGTCCTCCAATCACTTTTGACTATGAAAATGGGTGCTAGCCCTTTCAATTTCCAATTGAATGAGCCCTTTTCAAAGTTTCTACGATAACTCCTTTGATACGAAGTGCCCTGGTCTAAAAAAAAAAAAAAAAAAAAACATCCAAAAAAATAAGACCCAAAAATGTTACAGACGTAGTACAATCATGAGTGGATAATTTTACAATGTTGCTTTTGGTCTTTATCTTTTGTCAGAAGGTTGTTAAAGTCGTATCATTTACTACTTTTAATTTTTGACGATTTTCTATCCTTCTTGGAAGCCATTATTTTGAGGCCAGGTGTTTGAATGTTGCCTTAGGTAATCTGTGTTTATGTTAAATAGGTCAAGGAATGTAAACGTTTCTTTGATTAGTAGATTTTTCCTCAATCAACTCTCTGTTTTAGTTTTTCTTTCCTGACTTTTGGCTTTACAACTCTAGTGTGCTCTGATGGTTCATCGGTGCTACCGAGCAATCAACTTTTCGTCGTCTGTAATGGTGGGATCGGGAAAAGATTATCCCACGAGCTCTCCATTCAAATAACACAAATGATTCGAAAAGTTGGTCAGGGCTATTTCTGCGATGTCGTCGTCATATTCTTTATAGTCTAACAGACTATGCAAAAAACCTAAACCTGTTGCTTTACTGCAACATGAGATTTGGAGGATTGAATCGAGCTTTACAATAAATTTTAACTAGGATATGGCACTCAGAAAACTTTCTTCTTCTTCAGACATTTTAAATTGACGGTGAAAAATGAACTTAAGCAGTTAATAGCCTTTGCCAACCTATCGTGTGGCTCCTGAAGTTCTACAACCCACAATATTGCCGTATAAAGATCCAGTAAATACCAGAGTCAACTGCAATAGCTCCTTACGGTCATCCTTGAGGTGGCTCTCAGTTAATTTGGTTTCGAATTCAGCAGCAACATTTGCAATTACTTCTGGAGATCCTTTGTATATCGTGGGCCACGCAGTGAGGTATCTCTCGGAAATGTCTGGATGAGGCCCAGTAGTTGATCCTATTTTTGTGTCGAGTACGCCTCTTCACTGAATTTTCAAGATATGATGACGGCAAGCTAGGTATATCAACTCTACTCGTAACATTTGCTCCAATATGACGCATTTGCACATCGCCTTGATGGTGTTGACGGTTTGGACCCCATTCATGTAGGTATTCATATACGTCTATGGCTCCCTCTTCTCCGGAGCTGTTTGCCGTCACAGGTAGTCTCAGCAACTGTTCCTTTTTGCCATATACTATTCACTGACATTGTTCGTTTTTTAAAACACCCGGTAAAAGTTTACCATCTCAATGGACAACCAGGGGCTCTTTTTCAGGAATATTTACTTAATCAAATTTTTTTAGTATATTGTTCCCTGAACATTTGCCTTCTGTGGTGTAATGAAGTTTGCGTGACTTTAATAATAATAATAATAATTTATTTCTTACCCACTTACAAAAGGGAAAAAGTGGAGTACAAAGAGAAAAACAAAGAACTACAAATAACACAAAGAAACACAAAAATCACAAAAACAAATAACACAAATATAAAAAAATAGCCATTTACTCAAATTACTTTGTTACTTTGTACTCAAGAGATAGAGATTTAGTGCTTCTAGAGTAGCTTTTAAAATTCTCGTTGCATTTCTGTCGGATACCTTACATCAATCTAACAAAATGGACAATTTCATGTTTAAAATGTCTTTAACACCCTTGCAAGTGAAACTTTCATGCTCTTGCTTACAGATGGTCCTGGATCTTATACACCTTCTTCAGGGACGTTCATTTCCTCCAAGATCCCAATTTCCTGGTAGATGCTGTCTACTTGTGCTTCCTTTTCCTTTTTACCTGTCAAACGTAACTTTCTTTGGTAAACTAGTCAGATATCCCCATAGAATAAAGGATTAAATTTGAACAAAAGGCTCATTTTGTTTGACAATTGAATTTCAAAATACTTATAAAAAAACATATTAATTCCGAAACAGATTATGTAAAAACCGTTAAATTCTTAGAACATCCCTAACTGGCTCCTAAAGATACCAGTTTGCGTAATTGCGACTAAAGACTGTTGTAACTCTGTTTTCCTTAAAATGAAAACAATTATACATAGTTTCAAGAACAACATTAGCCTTCTTTTAAGATATTAAGCGTGTTTTATTATTTACCATTCTGGAGGTAATGGCTTCATACGTCAGCTTTTTGGGCCAAAATTTGGATTTTTCATACTTTAAGCGACAAGCGGCAAGGGTTAACATCGCTTAATCGAACTCAAATTTCGGCCATCTCAATATCTGGAAAGGGGAATCGTGTTGCGGGGTTGAGACAAACAAAATTCCGACATCAATTTTTTGCGGTTACCCGCATATATATATATATATATATATATATATATATATATATATATATATATATATATATATATATATATATATATATATATATATATATATATATATATATATATATATATATATATATTTATATATATATATATATTTATATCTTGAAAAGAGAAATCACCAATGCAACAGCACAAACACACAAAAAAAAAAAAAAAAAAAAAAAAAAGAAAAAAAAAAAAAAAGAAGAGACAGAAGGAGAAAAGGAAGACTGTTTTCCTAAATTAGTGATTAATATAGACCAGCACTTGAATGAGGCCTTAACCCTACTCATCCATACAATCACATAGGTCAAACAGCATAGCCACACACAATCAACCATAAAGAATAATCCATGGACAGGCAGTCATGTCGTCAATAAGTATAAATCGTCTTTTACCAAACAATAGAAAAAATAATATAGACAAATAATTCAGAGGCAACACCCAACATAAGGGCTCATCAGGAGAATACACTGGCCTATATAGGGTTTCGCCACTCTAAATTCTCTGACCGCCCTATATATATATATATATATATATATATATATATATATATATATATATATATATATATATATATATATATATATATATATATATATATATATATATATATATATAATATGAGGTAAGTTGACTATATTTGATAACATTTATATTTTATGCATACAGATAAGGCATCATGTACCTAACAACTTTTGGTGGCGAAAATACACTGAAACTACCAGAAGGGAGGGTGGTTAGGGATGATCCCTCCTAGAACTTAAAAATGCTATAAATTGAACTGAATTGAACCACTCCATATATTGTCTTGTGACAGATCAATATATAAAATTTACCAGCCATTCAATGACTATATATATATATATATATATATATATATATATATATATATATATATATATATATTATATATATATATACATAATATCCTCTGATGCCAAAAGGCTTCAGTAGTCCATGTAGCTTATGTTTATCAAACTCGATTACTATCGATCCTCAGAATTATTTGCAGTCAAAAAAGACGCAATCGAGTCCAATAAACTATACCCATCCTTATTATCCACAATCCTTACACAATTTTTATTATTTGATTGTAAAAAAAAAAAAACTTTAGTTACATGGCTGTAATTCATGTAATCCTTGGGGACTTTTCTTTAGATATGATATTTTCAGAATATATGAGAATTGTGACAATTTGTTTTCCTGCCATGAAAAAAAAAAAATCAGATGTTTAAGATCTCTGGTTTTAGCTTTCTGTAATCAGAAATTATAGAAGTTCTAGCGGAAAACTGTTCGTGATTTGTATATGGCTTTGCCTTGTCGTTTTTACATATCTTCAAAGTAAATACTTTATAGATGTTTCAATTCATTTTTGGAAACGATAAAAAGGATTTATTTTTCTGAGAAAAAAAAAACATTATTTAAAGCTTGATTTTCTTTTCCCTACTTTATGGTCAGTATTTTTGGTTCAATGGAATAACAGGAAGCGATTATGTTTTCCCTATTGTGAGTTGTATTATCCTTATCATAGGCTGCAGCATGCGTATGCAAATAGCCAGTGGGGAGGGGTAACCAATGTGTATTTTCTGAGGGAGGAAGAATAAAAAGTGAACACGTTTTGCACCTTTACTCTTTACTCGGCTAAAAATTTTAAAATTGTTTACAGTTGAAAGCCTCTAGAAAACTTGGAGATATTCAAGCAATTTGAACTATATATTAACTAAGCCTTCGATTTCGGCTTCTCGTTTTTTGTTGTCTTTTTTTTTTTTTTCGGTCGAAGGAGATTTTGTGTTAATTTACATTTTTTTAAGGTACGTTTAGAAAAAAGGTTGTGAATTGGAATGAGTACTGATAATTTACAATTGGGCTAAAGGAGAAATTTTTTTTAGGAGGGGAAGGTCAAAGCCTGGTCCATATTTTTGTCCTGTATGTGGAGGTTTGAATGAAAGTGTATATCACTTGACGTGTGAATGTGAAGATTTGAAGTGTTTTGAAAATGTGAAGGTTTTGATTTCGAGTGGTTAGGAAATTTTGCACGATTCCTCCGTATTGCGATGGATCAGAGAACTTAGTTTCTGTAGTATTATGTTAGGATTTTTGTAATTTCTGTGTTATTTTTTGCTGTATGTATTTTGCCATGGCCTCTGGGCTTAAGGGCAAATAAATGCAATTCTATCCTGTATGTATTCAATTCATGTATTTACCGCGGCATGTAAAAATTTAAATATTTGACAGTAAAATTTTTTATCTATATTTTTAAGGAGTTTCATGTTCTAATCCTACCACGTTTCTAGTGATCCAATCACAAACACACACACACACACACACACAAATATTTTGTATTATTTTTGCACGCAAACACTCAGTGATCCACTAAAAACACGAAGTATTTTTAGTGATCCAATGAAGATATAATTTGATTTGCTTTTCAAAAAGTGACAAAATTTGACGAAAATTGTTTATACCTGTAATTAAAAAAGTACAAAATTAGTTGTTTGCTCCCAGGAATACAATAACTGTTATCATTAGGTCTGCATTATATTGGTTGTGTTTGTCCCTTCTCTAATTTATTAAAATCTTTACCTATGTTTATTATGTACTGGGATACATCTGTTAGTTTCCTGAGTGAGTCCCCCCTGGAATACTCAGGGTAGGCTAAAAATAAAGCGTATGATTAATTGGCCAAATTCGTAACACCTTTGTGACAAAGAAGTCTGTTGGTAGTATCATAACAGTTGCCAAGCATTGGTACTGGACAGGTGTGTTACTCATTATGGAGCTGTTATGAGAGTTCGATCGTTGTGTTGAGCTTTGACTCTCTCATGGAGAGTTTAGGGGAAAAGTGTACCAGTAGTAATGCGGGGCTATCTGGAACAAGGTAACTCGTCTCTTATGGTGGTAATAACTTTCTGTTTCGTTTCTATGTAACCTTAAACTCGTGTATAATGGTTCACACGTTTTTTCTTAGAAAAATTGGAGTGATGTCATTTATCGTCAAAGTGATAGGTGCACCCCGCCGACGCGCTGCCTATTCACGGAAAAGGATTTTAAAACAACACAGGCATTCCGTGGTCACCTATAAACTGTCAGGCATCTCCCATGAATGGCAGCTGAGAGTTCAGCATAGACTTTCTCTTTTGGCCCCTCAGTTGCGCTCTGTTCTGTGCTTCCACTATTCCCGAATTTTCGGGATTTTTTCGAAAATATCGTAATCCCTAAAATCTAGTCTATCCTATAAAAAATGGTCCTAGCAACACCATTTGAAGAATAACACAGACTACTCTCATCAGATTGTGTTTTTTCCTTTTCTCGTTGCTCATTTCCTTGGGAAAGTACTTAAAAATTTTCAAGATCTTAAAATTAGTTCATTGTGTATTCTAGTAGGTTCCCAGCTGTTTGGGTGCTTTAAGATACTTGCTTATGCATATATTAAAATATATACTGTCTAAAAAATTATCCTAGAAACATAGTAACTGAGGATAAAAGTTTTTGCTACATTAAACCTTTAAGATACCAATGTGACTTAGTTTAATTTTAGGATGACTAATAGTTATGACTAATAAAATGACTTAGAGTTGTTTTGGAATTTTTTATTAATAATTAATTGGATGACTAAAAGTTGTTTTAGGATATATTATATTTGTTGGTTGTTGTTTTGTTAGCGTTGGGTCCTTGATGAAATAGAAATTTTTTTATTATGATGAAAATTATAATTTTTTATATATCTTATTTTTTAAATGAATTTTTTATTAAATTTTTAATTATTTTGATTGTTTGGTGATAGGAGCCGTCGCTGTTTTGTGTGGAATGTCAGTGATTTGATTTCTTTTCCTTTTAGATTTATATTTAGGTGTTGTTTAGTATGTATATGCCAAGTTTTAACATTATTTATTTATTATAACTATTTTCCCAAATAACAGGCCATTGAGCCCTTTGGGACATTATTTTTTATTGTTATTTCATTGAAATAAATGGAACTTGAACTTTTGTTTAAGTTTTTTGCTATGTTAAATAAAAATGTTCATTACAATTTATTTCACTTTGACGTTGTAACGTAAGCATATTCTATATTATTTTGAATATTTTTGTTTGTTTACCAGTGTTGGAGCTTGGCCAACATTTGGTTTTCTAGCCCATTCTTTCTTCTGTAATTTTGTGGCTTTGTTCCCTTTTTTATATTAGAGAGCTAGTTTTTATACTTGTCGCATCCAGCATTTAACAGCCCACCTCTTTGTGGGGGGTGTATAATTTTTGCTGCAATATTGTATTGTCAATATATTGTAACTTATCTACTTAACATAGAAAATTACGCAGGTAGTGCAAAAACTGCTTATAACATGTATATAGGACAACATAGGTTGTCCTACACCGACGGGTCTATCACCTCCGACGGGTCTTTCTCGGTTCCACCCTGTATTTGTGTAGTTAGAAGAAATTTCTTTTGTTAAAAAATAATTTACAGTATTGGGCTATTATAAAGTTTTATTAACAGACTAATTTATTGTAGGTGGCATCTGAGGCCATGAAATATGCTGATGTGTACCCTTCAAATGCAACTGACTACGCCCTCTCAGGTTTAAAGCTTGGAACAGAGTACCTTTTTTCTATCATGTCCTGGAATGAACTAGGAGAAAGCAATTACACAACAGACATCGTCCGAGCTAGAACGTCAAGTAAGTCTTTTCACCATTTGGTCAAGTAGGTTGGTTATTTTGAGCGTTTCCAAGTGTACTTTTGTTTCTCTGTGGATCAATTCTCTAGGCTAATTTTAAGAGCGAGACTTTTTGGATAGCCACTTTCGGCCAAAACTGCAACATTTTTGGCTATAACGACTCTTAATGTCCCAAATACACTTATTGTTGAACAATCACCGTGCCTTATTTAAGGAATTAAAAACCTTTATTTAAAAAAAAAACGTATGGATCAGTTTGGCCGTTACCCTGAATTAGATAGATTATAATTTGACTCTTAACTGGAAAAATGAGCTTAAGAGTAGTGTATGAATTAGTAAATATGTTAGTGAATTGATTTAATGTGCTGAAATGAAAAGCGGAAAATTTTTACAATTGAAGCGCAAAGAGTTGAACACCACAGAAGCTAGTTTAAAAGGGGGAAGGTGATCAGAGCTAAAAGTCAGAGAGAGAGAGAGAGAGAGAGAGAGAGAGAGAGAGAGAGAGGGAGAGGGAGAGAGAGATCAAATTACCTGTAACCATAACAGCTAACAGTAAATCAAGTAATTTCCGTGTTAGTTACTGAATATTTTATCTCAATAGATTAGGTAATACATATTGATCTGATATTAGTAAATATTTGTTTAAAACATATTATTCGCATTTATTAAAAAATACAGCTTTAGCAGGCAAGAATACAAAAATTTTTGCTATTATTTTCAGCTGCTTTTTTGTGAACATATTAAAGATTGTCAATAATAGTTATTTTTTAATTTTTCCAACGGAAGGAAATTTTACTATACAAAACTTGTAGTTCATTTTTAGTGTAGAATTTGAAAATTTGAAGCATAAAATAACAATTGTAAAGTAATTCATAAAGAATGTGTGAATTATTTTTTTTGTAGTTCGTTGTATTTCAATATTTATTTGTAGTTCTAAATGCTGTTTTAATATTGTGTTTACAACTTGGAACTCCCTTTGAAATTTCACGGCCAGTTTCGCATAAAACTTTTTACTCATTATTGAGAGCACTTTTTTGCTTGTCATTTATATTGGCAGTACTAATGACAACAGTAATGATGACAATTATTTTCAACATTATTTTTGTGTGTATCTGCAAGTAATATTTTACAACAACGGTAACGGTGGAAGTACTCTTTAAGTTTTGTCGCTTTTTAAAAAATTATATGAAATAGGCAACTGCAGTGGAAAACTTTCAAAATTATCTATACTTGTCCTCCAACAAGAAGCTTTTGTTCTGTTTTCGAAAGTTTCATTTGAGACAATGAAATGGAAAATGGGTGATTAATTTAAAGGGCAAAAAGTGAAGCTTAGACAAACCAGAAGTCGTTTTATGAGGAATTGCTTGACAACAGGCTACGTCAAAAATGGATTGATTCTCAAAAGGAAAACGGAACATAATATCGACAGTACTATATTTGGGACTGTCATAAATCTACTTAAAACAAAAATGATATTTGGTAATTCCACGATAAGTTATATTTAGCTTGGAAAATATATTTTTCTAAGTTGATAGATTAGAAAGGGTACTCTAATGTGCAAAAAGCTCTATTTCTACTTGAATTTTATATTTCTTATTATTTGAATATCACATTAAATTAATTATAATTATGTTTTACAACTATTATTTTTATTATTCGGTTTATAACGGATCATATATATATATATATATATATATATATATATATATATATATATATATATATATATATATATATATATATATATATATATATATATATATATATATATATATATATATAAACAAAAATGGTATTTAGCAATTCCCCTGTAGGCCACATTTAGTTCGTGAAATACATTTCTCTTAGCAGGTAGATCTGAAAGGGTTATTTAATGTGCAAAAAAGGTCTATTTCTGATTTGTTTTTTTTTTATTGTTATATTATATTGATTACTATTAAATTTCAAATTACACTTTTTTGAATTATTTAATTTATAACTCTTACTATGTCACATCATATTTATTTGTATATTTATATGGTATTATTTTAATTTTTATATTTTCGTATTATGTTAACATTTACCGATTATTATATAGTTAATCATTATCATACAGTTGACAGAGATTAACTATCAGTTTTTAAAAAATGTGTCTACAATTCGTTTGCCATAATAACTCTTGTTACAATCCAAATTATGTTATCAGGAGTCTACATCGAGGGGGGAGGATTGCCTCCCCCTTTGGAGTTTTTGTTTGGATGGTTTTTTAGACATGCCATTACAGTCCAGTGGCACTTACGCCTATTATTCAGGACGTCGTTGGCACACATTACACTTCTGGCATATATTTTAGAACAAACTTTCATTATTAGTATCTAATCTTTTAGTAGTTGCAATGAAAACAGTTCAGCTGCACATTCCAATACTAGTCTGCACAGTGAACCTCCGGCAGAAGGGCTGAGGGCCAGTACCGCTGGTATCGACTGTGAAGTCTGGTGCCACGTCCTTTATATTTTTTTACTTTCTGCTCGGGGAGTGGGATAAGCCCTATGTTGAACTGCCCTCTACTGCTCAAACTTTGGCTAGCAAACATTTATTTCCTTGCCTTTACTACCAGTTGATAACCTTTTAGCTGAAGTTCCAGTAACAGCAGTTAAGTCACGAGGATATGATGCCAGTACTGCTCCAAGTAGCGGGATTCCCAAGGTCATAGTAATAGCAATCACAATAGTTGGAACTGCCTTACTCGTATTAAACGTAGTACTGATTGCCTGTTTTGTAAAGCGACGGAATAGACGAAGGCTTTTGAAAGGTACTCGAATAAAACGCATGAAATGTTTGTACTCTTGTTTCGTTTTTCGTAGTGCATGTTGTGTTTGTTTTGGCTGCACAAAGGGCATAAAATGCACGAACAATTTTATGCAAGCAGGCACCCAAGCCTTTTGTAATCATATACCTTAGTTTTTGTCATTATTCAGTTTGGAAAAAAAATCTGGCTAATCCTGTTTTACGGTTCTAAACTATTTATATTATAGTTCCGTAAAGGTCTAACCCAAGGGGGATATGAGGGGGGGTCCAAGTATTTTCATCTGTGAGGGATCATACGGGCCATTATCAGGGGAGATATTGCTATCTGGTTTTGAGTATTTGTACCCTTATGCATACATCCTAGTGCAGGTCGTGTTTCTTCTGCAGAGGCCGTAAAATACATCAAAAATTATAAGTAATCAGAAACCCAAGCTGTTTGTTTCTTTATATCATGTATGTACAATTAGCCGTGTTCATAGGTAAACGTACGTATGATCCTTCCCAACCTCTACCCAGTCTACATGTATTTATTCTGCTTATGCTGGTTTTTTTTTCGTTGTTCCAATTTGGGTTCTTTCTTTCCTAAACAACTAAGAATAATATTTTTCAGATTTAAGTATAAATGTCAAAATATGCAGTAAGATAATATTTATGTTAGCTAATCTGGTACTTGTGTATTATTCAGAATACACTCAATAAGTGAAGTTAGGTTCTTTCGTGAAAAAAACTACGATGCAGGTACATTTTAATCAAATATTTATATATAGAGGTGGTTAGGTTAAGTTAAGTATTTGATATAATGCACCCCCACCCCCTAATTTGCAAATATATAGCCCAAACT
This sequence comes from Artemia franciscana, assembly GCF_032884065.1. Classification (NCBI taxonomy): domain Eukaryota; kingdom Metazoa; phylum Arthropoda; class Branchiopoda; order Anostraca; family Artemiidae; genus Artemia; species Artemia franciscana. The sequence goes on along the minus strand of NC_088869.1, from coordinate 14,393,641 downwards.
TTTGATAAAGCTAATGAAATAAAACAAAATATAATGATACTTTATTAGGAGTCATGTTGTGTCCATTGGCGCATTTTTTGTTGTGGGCAACAACACCTTATCCTGGAAAAATATAATTGCCTCTTTTTTGGTCTTTGGCAAATCCCAAATCTTCATTTCAAAATCCATGTTCAGACACTATCTTCTATCACTATGCGTAGCAAACTAAATTGAGTTCTGTCTTTGTGGCTATGAAGCTGGATTTTTGTATCGTAGTTTGTTTCACGAAAGAACCTACCTTCACTTATTGAGTGTGTTCTGTATAATACATAAGTACCGTTAATGTCCATTATGAGGGATGATAAAGCCATTGATCATTCAAAATTTATTTTTGTCTTTTTTTTCTCAAGAATAGGACGTTAAGCTTAAGGTTGAAGGGTAAGGAACTTACTTTTTTTCTTCAAAAATATTTAAACATTTTGAATGCTCTTCTTGGCCCCTTTAATATTTAATAAACATGATTATAATTAAATATAACGATTTTAATTTAATATAATAATTAAATATAATCAATAATCAATATTTTATATTCTTTCTTCATTACAGTGCTTCAACCAACATTTTAAAAATAATTGCCAGTTTTTTTCTAAATTATATGACAATTTATTTGTCTATATATACACATACGAATGGGGTCTGGGGGTCTTAAAGACAGTCTTAAATCTTTGAAAAATGAAAATTTTATGTATTTGCCATACTAAAATGGCCCTAATCCAAATTACAAATACTATACATATTGACTTCTAAATGCCTCAAGATCTGGTATATTATTTGTTTATCATAGTAAAATCCTACAAAAAGGGGCTAGGGACCTCAAATCTCTACTAAGTTTTAAAAATTATGTATTTGCCATTTTTTCTAATAGATTCTCATTGGACTCTTTTTTTTTTCTTTTTTTTTCATAAAGTTTTCACAGATGCATAGGATATGTTTTTCGTTCGGAACAAATTTATTTCACTAACCAGGTTAGACTCTCAAACCCCTCACCCTTCTCAAAGCTTAAAACCTCTCTAGTCAAATTCATATACTCTGTATTGACTTCTAACCGTCAGTCAGACAAGTTTTTAATTGAAAATGTACAAACACTGATATTAAATTTTGATAACGTACTTAAGATTGAAAATCACCAACATTTCAGATTTCTTTTTTCAAAAAGTTGCACAGATGTACAAGATAGCTTTCCCATCTTGAGCAAATTCATTTCACTAATCAAAGAGCAAACTTTCTTAATAGACGTATTTCTAAACATCCGATTGTGAAAAGTCCCCCTTCTCCCAAATATTCATGAAGAGTTGTAGATATTCATGAGATCAAGGATAATCAGAATTAGTTTTCCCATACTTCAACGACTAGAAAGCCAGTGATTGCTTAGGGATTTCCTGACATAAACAGCTCTGAATTCAGCTGGATGGCTTTCTAAGTGCAAACAATGTCATAAGTTTAAGACCTTATTTATATGTATAGTTTTTGAAAGACCAACATTTCGGATCCTCTTCAGAATTAATGCAAAACTTTCAATGATTCTGGTTAACCTTCCATCTTGTGTCATGAAATGATATAAGACATTGCGCATGGGCTTTCGGATCCTTTTCGGCTTTTTCGACGTTTCTGTGATTTGTTTTCAGTTATTTTAATTTAATGCGCCTTTCCTTAACTTTTTTCATGAACGTGGCCTCTTCTCCTAAAATATGCCCCCCACCACAAAAAATCTGCACATTGGCGTCTTGGGCATCATGGAGTCATGATTGCTACTGGAATGCAAAAATCGCAATAAAAACTAATTTATACCCAATTTAAAGAATTCTTCCTTTTTAGCTACTTATCGTTTTGAGTTTAACTAGTATGAGGGTAAAATATGAACACCATGGCAATGATGGTCACACTCATTTGGGAAATGTCAAATATTAGCAACACCTTAAGAGGTCCTGTATCCAGTTTTTTTCGGGGGGAGGGGGTTACAACAAAAAATGTTCCCTTTTTTTCAAAAAAACTTTAAAAAATCATCGCAAATTTGTTTATATTCATTTTGTTATGTTTTTGCAAGTCAGAAATATATGAAATGGGGGGTAAACCCACTAACCCCTCCCTTGGATACGGTCATAACCCTAAGTAAAGTTGTCTCATATTCTTTACAAGAGATGATTGCTATTTTTTTCTGATTAGCGGTACCGTTAGCACCATTGTTAAGATGCGAATGGCTTGGGTTACCAGCTATTTGATATAATAGTCAATAAGCTACCATTCTTTGATCCTTTACGCCACACCAGTGCCGCCAGGGTATAGTAACGCGGTCGAGCTGTTTCATAAGGTTTCTACATTCTATTCCCGCATTGATTCTACGACCAGCGTTGGTTTGCAAAGACCACGAGTGTTACGCTACCTAAAAAACTTTCTTTTGCTAACACAAAGTTATCTTGCTTAGTAAAGGATTCTCTCCCTGTCCCCAACCAATCTAATTTCAGCCTCTCGCTTGGCTCCCAACCCTAGTCTATGCCTAGGTGAAAATAAGTCATTGGTAAAATAAAAAAAAGGTGACAGCTCACACACAACCTGACACAGTCAAAACAGAGGCAAGATCAGTGTTGCCATGTCAAAATTTTGATCCGTACCTAACAGAGCTCTAAAAATGTACTTTTTCGGGAAAAAATACGCGCATCTTCCTTCGAACACTACTCTCTACAAAATAAACAACCAGGGTAGGTAATTTGCACCTTTACCCATTTATGTATTACTAACGGGTCACATATTAAGTATAATTAAACAGGCCTACCTTAGGGATGGAATTGACCTTGTTCTTAACGTTTTAAATTTAATGCAAATTTCTTGAAACGAACAATTGAAAACGTACATTCACACAGAATTTAAAGAGTCCATTCAAAGTCACAAAGAAGAGAAAGACAAGTCGCGAGACATCAGTATTTTTATAACAATGAAAAATGAGAGTCCTAATTCCGGCTATCGAAAAAATCGCTGAATTTTGTTGCAAATGTACTGAATTTTGTACCAGTTTGGCAAAATTGTACCGAATTTTCGACTTAAAGAATAAGTTGTAAAGATGTACAAATCGGAGGAAAATGTACAGAATTTGATACAATTGTAAGCTACCACCCATACCATCACTGTACAAGATTAAATTAATAATGCACAAAACTTCGCGGGTAAATTCTCGCACGGAGGTAAGTGCCTAGCTCTGACCCTGTGGCAAGAAATGCCGAAATCTAACTGAAATTATTCAGTATCATTTGCGGATTTTGAACTCTAGATTTCACCTGTGTGAATCAACGCTTGCCAGCATTTTCAAGCTTCGATCAATTAACGAATTCTTTCAAAACACGTTAACAGTTAGGTCCAGGGTGTAAACATTACAATTGGGGGTAAATGAAGTTAAATTTACAAAAAAGGGCATTTTTTCTGATAAAAGGGCCAAGCATATCAACACTATAGTTCGAAGTGCCAGAGACAGTGAAAATGTAATCTGGTCAGTTGAATTAGTTAACGGGAGCCTTATACGGTACTTGTGTATTATTCAGAACACACTCAATAAGTGAAGTTGGGTTCTTTCGTGAAACAAATTACGATGCAGGTACATTTTATTGAAAAATTTTGTATATAGAGGTGGTTAGGTTAGGTCAAGTTAGGTAGGTTAGGCTAGATCTGACGCACTGTTTTGTTGTGGGCAACAACCCCTTATCCTTGAAAAATATAATTATCTCTTTTTTTCAGTCTTTGGCAAATCCCAAATCTTCATTTCAAAATCCATGTTCAGAAACTATCTTCTATCACTATGCATAGCAAAGTAAATTGAATTTTGTCTTTTTGGCTATGAAATCGGTTTTTGTCATAAAATGTACTTGCATCGTAGTTTGTTTCATGAAAGAACCTAACTTCACTTATTGAGTGGGTTCTGAATAATACATAAACTTATATGTTTATGTATTTATACATTTATGCATATCTTGAACAGTTAGGAAAAATTGGGAGTAACATTTTCAATAAAAAAAAGCCATAATATGTAGTTGTTGACAGTAGCGGGTACCAAATAAAAAAAAAAGAAACCTGGGTGAAAAATCAGAAGGAAAATAATCTAAAAAGACATGGCATCTAACAGCTTAAGAAGAAGTAGCTTTCCTTCGAAGTCTTAGAAGTCAACACATTGCTAACGTTTGAAATTTTACGGACGAAAAGCGCTGTTAAATTTAATTAACCAGTTTCGCCCATTTATTTTCACGTTTTTATGTGGCAACACTGACGAAAATTTTAGTAATTCCCTAAAATTAATCAGTTTGAAACAATCTAAAGACAAACATTAAAAATAGCAATTTTCAAGCATGTGTATAGGGGGACTGTAATATCTTTGGTGCTTCAACTGAAAAGAGCTACTATTCAAGAGAAAAAGATAATTTATCTCAAATTTCTTATTAATGCACTGCGCTGTAATAGTCCTGTTCAATTTTTCCTTAGTTTACTTATATTTTCTGTCTAAAAAATGTTAATTAAAGATTAAGAATATTTTTTTTAAATAATAATACTGTTAATAATGATGTCATTAACAATAATAGTAAATAATAATTTTTCCTTAATTTGTATATATTTTCCGTTCTAAAAATATTGTGTAATTTAAATAAATTTATGGATGTTTTCATCCTAAAAGCAGATATTTACATAAAAAAGTAAATAGCTGGTACACAATAATGAAATATTGAAAAACGAAATTTCACCTCAGTCTGTGACAGAATTGTGCTTGTAATGAAATCAGGTTGTGGCATGTGGCCTTTTGTAAAGTTGTCCGTAAATGGGGGGGGGTATTATGAAATATCTCGTAATACCTGCCACATAACTAAACACACGAAACACAATAACTAAAAATAGAACTCAAAAATGCAATAAAAACGACGGAGCATTAAGCTATGTGTTTACAAATCAGCAAGAAATAATTTTTAGGCCTATAAAAGAATGCTATTTGTTTTTTTTTTTTTTACTTTTGATAAGGGAATATCGTATGTTTTGAATAGCATATTCAGTTAAAACAGGAAAAAAAATATAAAATAAAAGGAAAATAATTAAAATAAAAAGAAAAAAGGTATTAATTTACAAGAGGTTTTTAATTCATTTACTCATCTTTATTATTCTTAATTATGAATTATATCTTACTCACACATTGGAGTTGTCTGTAAATATGGGAGGCATTACGAAATAAAACTAATACAGGAGCTAAAAGATAAAATACAAAACTTTATTTACTCAACTTCATTATTTTTACTTACAAATTATTCTAAACAAATATTCAAAAGAAACATTGGCAATATGTATAAAACACTATTATGGATTTACTTTAGATTTTAACACACCCTTTTCGTTTCAAATCAGAAATCATGGTGTAGGCCTAGCAAGGGAAGTTTTCTTGTATATGTTGAGAATAATTCGAGAAGATATGCGAAATTAGATGAAGATTCATCTTGACCAGTAGTGAATCTATCGGACTGAGGAAAGGCTCCTCCTTATTTAGGCCCAGTTGAATCTTGTGCCGTTATTCCTAGAGTAAAGGCAGTAAGTCGCAGTTCATCAACTAGGATAATTGGGCATTAAAAAAAAATTCACTTCTCTCAATTTTTTCCCTGTGGATAATTAAGCATTGTTTACTAAAATCCCTGTGACTTTTAGTTGGAACTTTCTTCTTCTTAATTTTAAATTATTTAAACTGAACGTTCAAAGAATAAATTAATAATTACCACAAAACATTATTGTCAGTTAACCTTAGGAGTTTCAACCGCGTTTTTCGCTTCCCTAATGAAAATCTCTTTTCAAAATCTCCTATTATGCACAAATATAAAATCTCCGAAAATCTCCATAGAGTAACAGGGGAAGATTTCTCGGATACGTTGGAAGAGACGTTTGAAAATTATATGCATTGGTTTAGTGCATAGGGAGTTTGTGACAAATCCAGGTGGAGGTGGTTCCACCTTGCTTGGCTACGGTTTAAATTTGCAGTTTAACTTACATTTTTATACGACTATTAAGAGAAACAAACTAAAGTCTACAAATCAGCATCATCAAAGTCTTCAAAAGTCTACGTAGAGTCTACATGCCCCTTATGATTGACAAGGATAATCGTAAGGCGAATACACAATCTATCCCATTCCTTCCACAATTTAGCCAGAAGATAGGAAATGTAAATAATTGAGGTGCTTAAATATTTGTTTTATTAATTATTGTATTTTATATAATATATAAAGTAGGCAAAGAGTAGCGTATGCCCTTTTGCGAGATTAGGGGGAAATTTAATTTGCCCCCTTCCACCAAACCCGAAATTCCAAGTCCTCTCTTTCGCCCCTAGAGCCTCTTTCGAAAGTTTTAACTCAAGTTCCTCCATTTGTGAGACAAAACATGGTATTCTTAAAAAAATACGAACAAATTTGTCGTTTTTTTTAAAGATCGCAAACCCCATTCAATCTCAGTAATAACAGTCGCTTACTTATAGGCTCCGGGCATTAACACTCTCTTGTCCCCAAAATCTGCGGAGTATGATTATAAAAGTACTTCGGATAAATATTGGCTTCCTGTCGGTTTAGTCAGGGGATTGTTTTCAAACTAGTGATTGTCTGTGTTTTAAGAACCCTTACCAATTAAAGTAAAGCAAGATAATTATCTGTGATTTTTAAGATTCAAGTCTTAGACATTATACTTACCTTTAAAACATTTAAACCAAATATTGAAAAGACGTAATAATAATTCCTACAAAACATTATTATTTACTCTCCTGAGATTTTCATCTACGCTTTTCACTTCTTTGGTAAGGATTTCTCTACAAGAATCTTATATTTTCTATCATGGAGCAACAGGGAAATTCTTTTTTGAATATGTTGGGGCAAGATTGGAAGAGACGTATGAAAATTAGATTCAGGAGTTTAGTGCTTTCAGTTTATTGACACTTTTTGAATTATGTAAATGTATTAAAAGGAGCTACTAATTTTCTTGGAAAGGTTGAACTTTTCTGGAAAGTAGGAGATATAAAAAGTTTCGACTATGATGGATGTAGTAGTAGAAAGCTTTCGTAATTATACTGCTTTCAAAAGTAAATGGATAACAAAAATAGAAGTAAGAAAATAATAAAAATGGTAAAACTGTCAACAATTTTAACGTTTTATAACATTTTGTATTAATAATATGATTCTCAATTCATTTCAATTTTTTATTTATAAAAAAAAAGATAGCAACTAAATTACTAATAACGATCCCAAAAAAGATACAAAAAAGCACTTGCGAAGTGGCATGATTGAAGTTTTTTGCAAGTGAAGTTTTTCATATATATATATATATATATATATATATATATATATATAATTGATTGTAAGGTTTGAAAGTGCCTATTATTGGGTTTTCCTGATGATTGTTGAAAAATATTATAAACACTGTTTTCTTTTAATAAATTTATGTTAGCTTTTCAAAATATTCCTTCGTTATATAATCTATAACAGAATACAATAAATGAGTGGTATTAAATGCTGGATCATAGTTTAAATATGTAAAATCGGCGTTAATAATAATTTCTATTATATATTTAATAACGAAAGAAATGAAAGAAAGGTTGAAATAGTCAGGTCATCTTGTATAGCATGAATATGCTGCCAAAAATGGCGCTTTTCAGTAAGCCAGGTGCAGGGCCATAGGAAATGGGTGGAGATTTTCGTTGGTGCAGTAATTTTTCGATTGGTATGGGATGGGTTCGTACGAAAACGCTTAAAATTTGTAGGAACTTCATGGGGGAGGCTAAATAATGAACCTCTGAATAGAGTTTGGGGTGGTGGAGCGTTTGGAGCCGTGCTTACCATTAGGTGGTAGGGTGATACAATGGGTTGTCCACACTACTTGTGATAAGATGAAATCGGTGTTCAAGATTTTAATATTTATAATGGGTGGAAACTCAAGTCCGTGAAGATACCTACTTTTCTTAGATTTTTTAAATCCACGTTCACCACAAAGCAGTCCCATGGCAGCGTGTCTGCTGAATTTTTTTTCCGTGAGGGTAAATAATAATAATACTAATAAAATAAATAAATACGAAAACTTGCTGATGCTATCAATCTAAATTTGGAAATTCTTGATATTTTGCAATGACTTGGGTTGAGAGTCTTCCCTGAGTATGTCCCTATTTTATCTATTCAAATCTTTATAGATGTTTCTAATATTTTTTTTTTCGAGTAAAAATATATTAAAATTTTTCCTCATTTAATCTGTTTATATATGATCACAAATGCCCAAACTAATTTTATTCTTTAAGTTGTTTTGATTTTTGTATGAAATATTGGTTTTTGACAATTTGAATCCTTTTAAAATTTAGTGGGAAAAGGCAGTTTATTTGTATACTTCCTCAAGGGGGATTTAAGAATAATTTTTAGTTTTTGCTTTTAGAAGGGAGGAGGGGACCGTTGAAAATTTCTCAGAACATTTTGAATATACTAGTGAAAGAAACGTTTTAAAAACTAGGATGGTAAGTATTTATAATGTACAAAATTTTAAATCAGATTCTGTTTTATTCCATTTTGGGCCAACTTTTGTTTTTTCGTCGCACTGTTATGTTTCATATTGAATTTGTATCACTTTGTGTTTGAATTTGTTCACTTTGTGCTTGTTTTGTGATTGCACTGCATGTTTTGTCTTCTGTTAGATTTATTTGATGAGAATATGACTGAACGTGAGCGCATGATGGCCGAAATATTGAAGGATCGAGCCGATGTATCAAAAATCGTAATTGTTGGTGTATCGATAGCTGTATCGTTACTGCTGATTTTGAACCTTGTTATTGCGTTTGTTTGCTGCTTTCGTAGAAAAAAGAAATTGCTTGAAGAAGGTTTGTTTGTGCTTTTTTTTGTCTTTTTTGTTATCGAATCAGTAGGTACCACATACCTTTTAAAAAAAAATCTGTTTTTGTTATTATGATTCAATTTTTTATTTCTATATTTCTATTTATGGTTCTTTTTTAATGTTTTGTATTCGTCTTTTTCCTGGTCCTCATTTAAATCTCCAGAAAAAAAAACATCCCCGCGAAACTTTAAAAATATTATTCTCACTTTATTGTAAAATTGTGAAAATTATAAAATGTTGAACAATATTAGATCATAAATATAAAAGAGAAAACAATAATTTTATTTTTCTAATTAATTATTTTTATTTTCTATTAATTATTTAATTTATTTATTTTTCTACTCTTAAAGGCCAATCTACTGCTGAATCATTCCCATATTCAAACTCGTGTTAAACGTGAGGTTTATCTTTTTGTTTTGGGAAGAGAATATTCAAAACATATTTTATGTAATTGTTGCTACGTTCTGCTTATTCTGGTATTAGATCCATTTGAATATAAGTACACAACGAAAGATCATTTCAAAAAAGTAAATTTATTTTCAGAAAGTGTATGCTTTACTCAATTTTTTTCGACATAGTTACCAAGTTTTTTGAAACACTTATCATAGCTCTCAACTAATTTTAAGGTAAAATCTATAAGAACTTGCCACCGTCTCCAATAACCAAGATTTCACTGCTGTTTCTACGTCGTCGTCATCTTTTTAACGGTTGCCACCGAGGTGGCAACCGGTTGAACTGGAAACGAAACAGGAGTTTTGCATATCGAGGCAACAAAACATGGGATGGAAACACACTCACTCCCCTGAAAATTTGAAGGCCAGAAATTCTCTCTCCCAACGCAAAAACATGGCGTTGGTGTTTGGGAATGGGTATGGTGTTTTTTTGGTCGACTTCATGCAACGGAGGAACCACAGTCAATGCAGAAGCTGGAGAAGCATACTGCCTAACCCTCAGGAAGCTCCGCAGAGTGATAAAAAAAAAGCAAAAAAACTTGGCATGCTGACAAAGGAAATTGTCCTTCTTCATGACAATCCACGACCTCACACTACTGGTTAGACCCCTAATTTGTTCGACAATTTTGGCTCTGAAGTTTTAGAATACCCACAATACAGTTCTGATCTTGCGCCGATTGATTACCATCCGTTTCTCCACCTCGAGCAGCACCTCAGTGGCGAACTTTACAATGATGATGACGACGTAAAAACGGAAATGAATTCCTGGTTAGTGAAACAGGCGGCAAGTTTTTATACAGAGGACGCTTTAAAGTTAATTGAAAGGTTTGTTAAGTATTACAACAAACCTGGGAACTATGCTGTTAAATAGAATAAAGTATGTATTTTTAGAAAATCAATTTACTTTTTTAGATAATCATTCGCTATGTACTTGTGTTACTGATCTCAATTAAAAAACACCGCCTCGTATATATATAATAATTTTAGTTGTTGAGATTTAATTTGCGGCTCTATTAATCGTCTCAAAATGAAATTAAAAGATCACTAATTATGTAAATTTAAAATAAAACTACGACACAAACCAGAATTTTATCGCCATCATTTTTTTTTTTTTTTTTTTTTTTTTTTTTTTTAGTGACTATATAAGTTTTGTGCCTGATGGAGTTTTCCCTCGTCTCTCATAAAATAAGTTATGTAATTTTCATTTTTTTTTTCTTTCTTTTCTATCTAGCTCCTTTAATCCTGCTTCCAGAAATTATGTTTAATTTATTCATAATTCTTGTTTTCTTCGTTGATAAGTCTTTCGTGTTTTATAAATATGGAGTCGGTGCTGCAAAATGACCGATCCTGAAGGAGGTCGTATAGATGAAATTACCATGCCATTTTAGAAAGTTTTAGAGTTATTTTAGAAAGCTCTCCCAATTTTAGTATCTCGGTGGGGAAAAATTATTTGATTAACGAGTGAAAACTTCCTTCATTTTGACTTTTTTAGCTGTAAGATTAGATCTATGTCATAAATTGTGACTGTCAAAAGCCCTGACGGCCCAAATCTGCGTTTTTGAGGCAACGGGCACAAAAAGGAACACATAAAAAACGGACCTCAAACCTTTACAAGGCAACGTTAAGAGGTAACAACGAAAATTCTTGTGAAATATAAATAGAAACTATATAAATAGAAACTATATAAATATAAATAGAAATATAAATAGAAAATTTATATAAATAAATAGTCAAAAGCTGGTAAAAAAAAGGTTGAAAAGAGAAAATCATATGAAAAAGTAATAAAAATAAACTAAATGAGCTTTTGTCTGTATAATTTACTGGTGAATTTTCTTAATTCCGAATCATGGATAATGAAAAAGGGGAAAAAAAATGCTTGGGTGAAATATCACTTTGGGGTCCTTTTTGGTGACTTATTTTATTATCTCTTGGCAAAAAAAAAGAGAAAAAAGGTTTGTGTCGAAAATGGTTACTGTTCCAAGGCATGGCAGACCAAATTTGCATTATTGAGTCAACAGACACAAAAAGGAACATTTAAAAAACAGGCTTCAAACCCAAGAAATTGAATAGAAATAAAATAAATGATCTTCTATCTTTATGATTTGAGGGTCGCTTTTTGTTGATTCTGACTCGTAGTTAGAGAAAAAGAAACATGTGGCTTGGTGGAATATCATTTTGAGATTTTTTTTTGTGCTGACGCAATTTCATTATCTTTTGCGATTTTTTTTCTTTGACAACGATTAAGAATTTTAATTTTTTGAATATAGGGCAAAATTTAAAGGGAAAAGAAGGAGGTTAATTTCAATTCTTCAGATAATAGCAAAATCTTGTCACCTGATTGTTTCTATTTATTCGTTTGTTTGTTTTTCAGTTTTCTTTTTTTTCTTATTGAATTTACTCTTATTGTCCTTGCTTTTAAATTACTCCCTTATAAAATTTAGTTGGCAAGGTAAATTTATTTACCTGGAAAGAATAAGAGGAAGGGTAGTGAATTCTACCTATATTAAAAGGAGAAAGTTCTACATAAATCCATAGAAATCTAACATCCGCAATGATTTGTAAATAATGTATCTTTTTAAATGATATATATTTCTCTATCTTCTACTATTCTCTCTCTTTATCACTCTTACTTACTAATTCAGGCCCTCTTCACACTCCTTCTTTTGTCGAAGTTGCCCCTCCCAGTAAATTTATTCCAGCATGTGTGCCTGCTTTAAATATAGAAATTAAAAACGAAGAATACCTTTGCTTGATTGCTGTATCTATTTCTTTCATCCATACAGCTCATTACTAACTCATCACTCGGTGTTCATTCTGCTCGCTATATTTCTCTGTTTCCTATAATCCTCTCTTTTTATGTTTTTCTCTTTCTCATACTTGCTCACTCTTTCACATCCTCTCTCACTTAATTCGCCATTTGCTTAGTCATTCGTTCATGGCTCATTAGCTCACTCGCATTTCTCTATTTCCTGCAATCCTCTCTCTCTCTTTTCTCTGTTTTTCTCCCTTTCTCTCATTTCTCTCTCTCATTCACTCCTCCAGGGCTTTCCACTCAATCCCTCATTCGTTCTTGCTGTAGTTTAGCTTCAAAATATTCCATGGCAGTTCCCTCAACAGATATTTAAGATTTCAAATCGGGTCCATTACTTTACCAAATTAATTTTTCCAGCAGCCTCGAGCGACGGTTGTAGTTCTAGTAAATCCGGTACAATTGAAATGTATGCCCCAAGCAGTTACAACGGCACTGTTACTGGAGAAACTTTGAGTTCAATCTCAGAGAAAAGTGAAACATATAGTCATAATGGAAGCCATGAAGATTATCAGGTAAGACTCCCATCTGGGTTGTAATCCCTTCTTACGTAGGAATCATCTTAATGAAGGGATCTTGGCTTTAGAAACTTCTGACTCTTGACTACTAATGGAGTTCGGTGGCAATGCCGTAGATTTTTCTTCATGAATAATGGAAAATACCGGGCAAGATAGACTTATTTCCACTGGGTCATATGAAAAAAACGAAGGATTAAAATGATGTTAATGATATATTTTGGAGTTTGAGATGGATTGCATTAAATAAGTATGGAATCTTGTCACAAATGATTAATAATAAAACTTAATAATCTGTTAAAGGCTGAAAATCCAGTGATAAGAGGTAAACACAGTTAATTCATTTAATAATTCAAATCATAAAAATTAAAAAAAATGTATTAATTGAAAAACCAATTTAAAAACATGCTTAATTAAGAAATTTACTAAGAGGCAAATTCAAATTATTAATTAATTGTAAAAATATTGAACATTAACAAAAATAATATTATTTAAAAGTATTGAAATAAGACTCTTACAATTTATAATTCTAAAATATTAAAATCATAATGCTTAAAATAGTTGTTAATTCATTTAACATATTTTCGATTTAATACAACATTAAACGTGTTTAATGCTTTAGACACATACCCCATGGAAAGAAATTACTAAAAAAAGCCTAAAGAGGTTATTCTATAATTAATCGTTACGAAAAAAGACGCAACATCAAAAGATTAATCAATTTATATGACAAAAAAGGAAAAACTGTAACTTGAAGATGGAATCATAGCTCGGGTAAATTTACTAAGCCCTTCAGCCCTCTACTTTAAGTATCTAAGGATATCTGATGTTTAGACGAATCAAGAGATATCTCCCGAGTGATTCGGTTCTCGGTTCCAGGTCAAGATTGGTAGTTTCCTCTTACGCTGTCTTTCGAAATTTTCTGGTGACCTAGGTCATTGCCAAACAGTAAGACTCTTATCCTAATTTCAATAATTACTATTGCGATACAATTCATCCCCCTTCTGTTGCCAGGTGTTAAGGAGGGATTATTTTATGTATTATGTTCTCTCTTCAGGTATTCTCAAACCACGGTTAAGTAAATGACAGTATTTTACTCAATTTTGTTTTAAATATTGTAATTAAGGAGAACGATATAAATACGCAAAAGCAGTAGTTAATACCTGGGACACCATCAAATTCCCCCTTTTCCACCAATGTGGTTTAATATGTATATCATTGACTATGGATGATTCAAGCTAGAATGTGCTCCGTTTCAGTTTTGCTTTGGGGGTTAACGTCGTTCTTCTAACAAAGCACGTTGGGAGTACATCAGCCTGGATAATCAAATGTTTGTCCAAAAACCTGAACCCTCCAATGCGACAAGATAAATCCGGACAGCTAAAGGTATGCAAAAATGCCTGAGATAATGATTACTCTTAATGAATCTCAATCCCTAGAATTAAAAACATGCGACAACGAGCATCACAACGAATCACAAACAAAAATGAACACATTGAAATCTGTGATTAAAAGACATGTGCAACATGCATTACAACGAATTACAGACGAAAATTAAGCACTATGAAATATGCGGTTAGAATACATGCAACAATGAGTATCCACAACGAATCCCAGTTGTGAATGGTGTATAACGAAATCTGCGGTTAGAAGAGAACCGACAGCGAGAATCACACATCAAGTCTGCCACGTACCAGTGCCAGGGGCCGACCGAAGCTCAGCATATATACTTATGTAGACATATCAACATATATTGCATTAATATATATTCAATAAAATATGAATATCCAATACTAATGATAAATGTACATAATACATATTTCTAAATAAAATAGGTATTATCAAAATGTAATTATAATATTAAATAACTATTTGTTTTTTATTATTTCATTGCGGAGGACTTTAATTTTCAATTATTCTGACTTTTTATAAAAATGTATACAGTAATAAAGAAAAGAGTTAGAAACTATATTTTGTTCTCGGTCGCTTAGATTAAATACACCACGAGCAGGTTCATTTTTCACTTTCAGATCCTTAATATATCCGAAGAGACAACAAAGTTGAGAAAAAAAAAATTGACTAGGAGATTAATGAATCCAGTAAAACAGCAGACTTTCTAATTGTAGTTTTTCCTCTTGTTTTATTGGCAAGACTTACAGGGCTTTCTCTTCTAATTTCTATTGCTCAATTGTCCGGATGAAGCTCTAGGAGACAGTAAAGAAATTTCTTTCTGTGGAACCTACTTTCCATTGTTGATAGAAAATGCTACTATATTCAGTAATGTCCTGGTTCTCAGTTCATAAAAATGTAGGGATGAGGGTAAACGTATTTGTCAAAATTTCGGGGACGGGCAATTTGTTGTTATTTCAATTTGATCAGTGAAAATACAAAAAGTAATAAATCAATGAGAATACTAAAATTAGAATTTTCAAAATCAAGTGGCGGGAGGGGCAAAAAATCTTGGAGAGAAATTATTTTTATAGCTTTAGCTTTTAGATTAGCTATTGGCTGACTGCATCTCATCAACGCTGTCAATTATATATTGTTGAAAGCATTTAATTCTCTTTCGATCTTTCCGCTAATTTGCAATTGAAACGGAAACCTTCAAGAAGAAGTAGAGAATAACTCTAAAATAGTTTTTATTGAAATGACGTAATTCTCTCCCTTATTACTTTGTTTCTCACCTAGTGCTGCCCGAAAATTATTAATATTCTACATTGCAAGCATTTAATTCTTAGTTGATATTTAAATCAATTTACGATTGAAACTGACGGAAATCTTCAAAAAGAAAGAGAAACTGGCCTTAAATCCCTTCTAGAAAAGCCATGTAATTTTTTTTCTTCTTCCCTAGTCCTTAAGAGACGGCTTAGTGCTGCAGTGAGTTCTTAGTAGTAGTAATATTAAATACGCTCAATTTTAGATATAATTTTTCACTGTTTGTAATGAAAAGTGACGGAAAACTTCAGGAAGAAGCAGAAAAGGCCTCTTCAATTGTTTTTAATGAAGGGACAGAATTCTTTTTCTTCTTCATTTAGTCCTCAGTAAAATTGATGAGGTTATATATTAAATTAATTTAATTCTCAGTTGACGTTTAAATCAACTTATAATTGAAAGAGACCTTCAAAAAGAAGCAGAAAATGGTCTTCACTTTTAGAAAAGCAATGTGGTTTTTTCTTCTCTTCTCTTAGTCCTTAAGGGACGGCTTGGTGCTGCAATGAGTTGTTAGTACTAGTTAGTAGTAGCAATATTAAATATATCTAGATACAGCCTTTCAGTAACTTTTTATTAAAAATGACGGAAACCTTAAGGAAGAAGGAGAAAAGACCTTTTAAATTGTTTTAGTGAAGTGACGCAATTCTTTCCCTTCTTCTTTTAATCCTCGAACAGGGTTATACGTAATTTCATGTGTTTTGTATTAGATACTTTAAATTCTCTGTTGACCTTTGTGTCAATTTATAATGGACAAATAACGGAGACCTTCAAGAAGAAGCAGAGAATGGCTATAAATCGCTTATAGAACAGAGACATAATTTTTCTCTTCTTCTCTAAGTTCTTAAGCAGGGTTGTACTCAATACCAATGCCATTCTACATCAGATACATTCAGTTCTAAATAGGACTTTCGATTATTTTGTAATTAGATGCAGAAAATTAAAGAAAGCAGACAAACAAAAAGAAACAGGAAAAAATAATTCATTATTAAATTTAGAATATGAAACTGGAAAATTATGCTGAAGAGAATAATAATGTTAACCAGAACTTCTACAAAAAGTGAAATAGAGACTGAGAATAGACATGGAGTTTTTGTGGATTTTTTATATCCACTCTGAACAGCGTTGTTTTTTGGAATCTAATTTGTATTTTTTTATTTTTATATAAAGTTAGTGGGGATGGGTCAAAACTAGCATTGCCCCTACGCCCTGAAAAACCTACCTACCTCTCTGCTCCTGTTGCCCATCTTCCAAATATTAGTAGTCGATAAATATGGGCCCGGCTTCCCCCCTCTGCGTGTAATGGTGACTGAGCAAGCGGATTCATACCGTTGACTTCCATCCCAAACAAAAAATTTTTTGCAGCGAAATTCGAAACCTCAAGCATATAAGATTACAACTACAGCGTGTCACTCACCTGGTTGAGGCTGCCCATTTCCTAAATGTTTGCCAGGAAGGGAGTTTAGAAAGGAGGCTGGGGCATTTTCGAACTGAAGACTCAATTTAGGACGCTGATATTCAAGCAATTAAATTTGGGCAACATTTATAAATGACGTCACACTTTTGGCAGGAATTTTGGGATTTCAAATTTGATTGTTTTTTTTTTTGGGGGGGGGGGCTTTTTACTGTAGTTAACGATAATTTTTATATAAATATTCCAGGCCAAACTGTAAGAGGGAAAACTGAAACCAACAGTCACAATTTCTTTCATGCATCCTAATCATTTTGTTACTGGCAGGATTGAACTACGCTGTATTGAGGCGCTGAAGCGCTGTAATTTCTCTGTTTTTTCTAAACAAACAGAAACTGAATTAAGTTTAACTCGTTTACTTATTATTATTGGTAAACAAAAAAACAACCAAAAGAAAGTACTTGCACAGTCGGTAAAAATCACTTACCCCCTCGCAATATTTGGCTCTTGTTATTGAATACACATGTTCTCCTGGCTAAGATAATAGAATTTTAACACATGACTTACTGTTATAAGATTTTTATTCAGTCTCTTTGGCCAGGGGTAAGTGTCCCTCACCTCCACCTTCCGATCCCTTTCCACGACAATAAATCCTTATGATCCACAAATTTATATTTTAATTGACAATTACAGTGGACATAGGCAAGGCAGTATCTATTATTTTTGTTCGGGGAGGGCAGAATGCAAAACGCGCATCAACATATTTGTATATGTATTTTCGTTTCTTTTTACCAATTGGACAAGAATTTTGAAGAGGAGGGGGTTCAAATCTGGTATCCCCCCTTAAATTTGGCCTCAGATCTAGGTATTGAAGTTACTATTTATTTTCCTATTGCAGAATGATGTTCATCACGGCAAGCCAGCACTTAGTACTTACTTGGTCGACCCCATTGAACCGCCGAAAGAATATAATCACAGAAATCTTAATCTAGGCACAGGTGGCACATTACCCAGAATTAATAAGCTATCAAATTACATTGATCAAGAAAATGAAGATAATTATATTGACACAATGCGAAGAAACGCATATAATCAATCTATTGGTAAGTCAGTCCAATATGATTTCATATTAGTGATAAGCTCAAAAGCGTTGTTCAATTTAACTAATTAGTTTGTTTTATATGTTTTCATAGTTCAGCGTGGCAACGCTGAACCGTTTTTACATCCATTTGCAGTGTTTCTTTATCAAAAAAAAATATTAATTAATAAAAAATAATAAATATTTGGCATTGCTTTCCAATGGCATCCTGGAATGCAAGATGCACCTGCTTCTATTACAAAACCATTCTTATTTCAGAAGTTCTATCATTATAGTGTTACACTACACCGTTTCTCCATTACTATTTGTCAGGCTAAGTCACCGGCTACCATTATGTGTTACCTTACCATTAACCTCATCATCTAATAACTTACCGTATAGCTTAGTATGAAGTTACTATTATTGTGTTAGAACAGTCCCACTGTTCCTTTAAGAAATTTGTCTTTGACAGCTTTTATCTATAACTAATTTATAATTAACTCAATTATAATTATATAATTATCAATTATGATATAATAATTATATCAATTATATCTATATATATAAAAATAAGTTGTCTGTGGATGGATGGATGGATGGATGTGTGGATGGATGTGTCAGGTGACGTCACCTGAAAAAACTGGATTAGGTGACGTCAAAACTGAAAAAACTAAAAAAAGGCAAAAACTACAAAAAAAACTAAAAACTAATAAAAAAAATAAAAAAGCTAAAAAACTAAAAAAACTATAAAGGTAAAAACCAATAAAAAACTAAAAAAAAAACTGAAAAAACTAAAAAAAGGCAAAAACTACAAAAAAAAACTAAAAACTAATAAAAAAAGTAAAAAAGCTAAAAAACTAAAAAAACTAAAAAAACTAAAAAAAGGTAAAAAACTAAAAAAAATAAAAAATAAAAAAAAACTAAAAAAAAGGAAAAAACTGAAAAATAAGCTAAAATAAAGGTAAAAACCAATAAAAAACTAAAAAAAAAAAGGAAAAAACTAATAAATGACGACACTCAAAGAGAAAGCGACCAGGACAAAAAACTAAAAAAAAAGGCAAAAACTACAAAAAAACTAAAAACTAATAAAAAAAATAAAAAAGCTAAAAAACTAAAAAAACTAAAAAAAGGTAAAAAACTAAAAAAACTAAAAACTAAAAAAAAACTAAAAAAGGTAAAAACTAAAAGAACTAAAAAAGAAAAAAATAAATGACGACACTCAAAGAGAAAGCGACCAGGACAAAAGGAATGTTCGATTAGCAATCAACAAAGCACCGGGACACAGGGAGTATAAATGACGACCAGGACACAAGTAAAAAAAAAAATTAACAAAACTAAAAAGAAGGTAAAAACTACAAAAAAACTAAAAAGAAAAAAAAACTAAAAACTAATAAAAAAACTAAAAAATCTAAAAATCTAAATAAACTAAAAAAGAAAAAAAAAGGAAAAAAATAAAGGAGAAAAACAAAACTAAAAAACGAATGTATATACAGACCGGTACACCGGGATACAAATGACGACCGGGACACAGGGAATATAAATAACGACCGGGACACAGGGACACAACTACAACGGGGACACCGGGGGAAACAGGGGGATATAAATGACGACCGGGACAAAAAAACTAAAAAGAAATAAAAACTAAAAACTAATAAAAAAAACTAAAAAATCTAAAAATCTAAATAAGCTAAAAAAGAAAAAAAAAAGGAAAAAAATAAAGGAGAAAAACAAAACTAAAAAACGAATGTATATACAGACCGGGACACCGGGATACAAATGATGACCGGGACCCGGGACACAGGGAATATAAATGACGACCGGGACACAGGGACACAACTACAACGGGGACACCGGGGGAAACAGGGGGATGTAAATGACGACCGGGACACCGGGACAGGGAATGGTCGATTAGCAATCACCATCAACAAAGCTCAAGGGCAATCATTAGAATCATGAGGTATAGATCTGAATACAGATTGTTTTCCCATGGACCATTATATGTTGCATGTTCAAGAGTCGGTAAACCTGACAATCTATTTATATGCAAAGACAATGGGACAGCAAAGAATGTTGTATATTCGCAAGTTTTACGTAGTTAAAACCATATATATATATCTATCTATATTCACAGGTGGGACATAGGGACACAACTACAATGGCGCGTAACTATTATGGCGCGTAACGACTTACGCGCGCGGGGGGGCTTGGGGGGGGCGCGAAGCGCCCCCACCAACTAGGTGTTGGGGTGGCGCGAAGCGCCACCCCAACAGCTAGTAATCTATATATATATATATATATATATATATATATATATATATATATATATATATATATATATATATATATATATATATTAATTAACTATATAATATTATTATATTAACATGTAATTTATTTACTAATTAATAACTAATTTAATTTATTTACTAATTGATAACTAATTTAATTTATTTACTTATAACTAGTTTGATTTATCTACTAATTTATTTACTGAAATTATTTACTGTGCTCAATGCCTAGCAAAATCGGATTTTTAGGTCATCTCCTAAGTATTTTTCTTATAACATCTTAGGACTGAATCCCCACCTTAGGATTGAATATAAATACCCATATGACGTCATTCTTGTTCATCCCTCTGATGTATTTTTTCATCATCTTGCTGCCTTTTTATAAGAACTTTTTCCCGAATTTTCACTAATTAAAAAAATGAACTTGTTCAAAACATTAACGTTTAATCCTTTTTGTTGTTTTTTATCTTTTCATTAAGCAATAACAGTTTCTAGTCTAATTATATAAGTCTATATTATAAGTCTGTACTAATAATAAGTCTATAAATAAGTTTATACTATATCAAAACATTGACGTTTAATCCTTTTTGTTGTTTTTTATCTTTTCATTAAGCAATAGCAGTTTCTGTAAGGATAGGTAAATAAGTCTATATTATAAGTGTATACTAATAATAAGTCGATACTATATCAAAACATTGACGTTTAATCCTTTTTGTTGTTTTTTATCTTTTCATTAAGCAATAGCAGTTTCTGTAAGGATGGGTAAATAAGTCTATATTCCTTTGAATCAGATTTATTACATATTTCTGATATTGAATGCCATTGAACATCTGATATTTCATATTTTACTTTTGGCTTAAAGTATATTTTTTCATCCACTCCATAAATTATGAATAATTTCATGCGACTATTGTGTTTACCAAAATATTCAACGTATTCATTTGTATTAATATACTCCTTACATTTGTATCCTACCTCCTCATAGACTTCACGGGCTGCACAATCAACTTCACTTTCATTTTCTTCAATTTTTCCGAAGCTACCATTAATCAAAGCACATCCATACCTGGGTATTTTCCTACAATACCTATGCCATTGATTGTAAATACTATCTACTTTTTGGACTTCCGTATTTAAAAATTTAACGCGATAAAATATGCATTTCATAAACTCCTTAATTCTTAGGCTTTTAAATAGACCTATATTGCTTTCATACAGAGACCAGTACGCCGCTTGGATATTGTTACAAACCTTAAACATATCTTTTCTATCTTGGATGGACATACTTAGAATATATTTGCCACATAAATCGCGTAAGAGTCCGTCATATCTGTAATTCTTTTGCCATTCGCTATAGCTTAGCCACATTTCATAGTGATCATACCCATTATTGAAGTTGTTATAAAAAGGCCAATTTGCTATGTAATATTGGTTAGTGGCGTCAAACGTATTCATTTTGTTTCGGGCTAAAAGATAACCTTGGTTGTATGTGTAGTCTATTGGCCACTCTCCGTATTTCATGTCTCTTAACCCCCTTGCATATGCATCAACGTTGTAATTGTAATAATTACCAAGAGGCCAACCCGTCTCCGCTGGTCGAAATTTGAGCTTGGCTGTAGGAATATTCCTTCTATTTTCAGTGGCCGCACTTGATGTATTACCCCCACGTATTAAATTTGAGGCTTTGCTAATTAACATTTGTGACGCTTGTTCTATATTTTTTTCTCAATTTTATTACCAAAGCATTGCCTTTATTTGAAAATGGAATTACAATGGACCCAAATTTGTTCTTTGTTTGTTTTTTTTTTTTTTACTTTTGCCTAAAATGTTTTAGTCTCTACATCAACCGTTTTCAGTAAGTTATAAAATTTTTATGCAATTTTTTGTATTTGCTTAAATTTTAATTATTTTAGTACACAAATGATAAAATCTCCGATATTATATCTATATATATAAAAATAAGTTGTCTGTGTGTGGATCTGTGGATCAGGTGACGTCATGTTTGTCCGCATATGACGTCTGAATTATTTCACACTAATACAAAAGAAGAAAAAAACTAAAAAAGGTAAAAACTACAAAAAAAACTAAAAAGAAAAAAAAAACTAAAAAAGCTAAAAAACTAAAAAAAACTAAAAAAAGGTAAAAATCTAATAACTAAAAAAAAAACTGAAAAAAACAAAAAAAGGCAAAAACTACAAAAAAATAAAAACTAATAAAAAAACTAAAAAAGCTAAAAAACTAAAAAAACTAAAAAAAACTAAAAAAAGGTAAAAAACAAAAAAAAACTAAAAACTAAAAAAGAAAAAACTAAAAAAAAGGAAAAAACTGAAAAATAAGAGAAAAAGAAAACTAAAAAAATATTAATAAATATAAAAAATATAAATATAAATATAATATAAATTAGCAATCAACAAAGCACCGAGACACAAATGACGACCGGGACACAGGGAGTATAAATGACGACCAGGACATAAGTAAAAAAAAAACAAAAAAAACTAAAAAAAATGGTAAAAACTACAAAAAAACTAAAAACTAATAAAAAAACTAAAAAATCTAAAAATCTAAATAAACTAAAAAAGAAAAAAAGAAAAAAGGAAAAAAATAGAAAAACAAAACTAAAAAACGAATGTATATACAGACCGGGACACCGGGATACAAATGACGACCGGGACACAGGGAATATAAATGACGACCGGGACACAGGGACACAACTACAATGGGGACGCCGGGGGGCACAGGGGGATATAAATGACGACCGGGACACCGGGACACAAGGAATATAAATGACGCCCGGGACACTCAAAGAGAAATCACAGACTGGAACATCGGGACACAAATGACGACCGGGACACAGGGAATATAAATGACGACCGGGACACAGGGACATAACTACAAAGGGGACGCCGGGGTGCACAGGGGGATATATAAATGACGATGGCGACTCAGGGAATGGTCGATTAGCAATCACCATCAACAAAGCTCAAGGGCAATCATTAGAATCATGAGGTATAGATCTGAATACGGATTGTTTTCCCATGGACCATTATATGTTGCATGTTCAAGAGTCGGTAAACCTGACAATCTATTTATATGCACAGACAATGGGACAGCAAAGAATGTTGTATATTCGCAAGTTTTACGTAGTTAAAAACATATATATATATATATATATATATATATATATATATATATATATATATATATATCTATATTCACAGGTGGGACATAGGGACACAACTACAATGGCGCGTAACTAATATGGCGCGTAACTAATATGGCGCGTAACGACTTACGCGCGCGGGGTGGCTTGGGGGGGCGCGAAGCGCCCCCACCAACTAGGTGTTGGGGTGGTGCGAAGCGCCATCCCAACAGCTAGTAATCTAATAAAAATGACGAACGACATTCATTGGGGGATGGGAGCTGGACGAAAATTGAAGAAATTTTGACGTCAGAAGCAGGACATCATTTTTAGTGAAAATTGTCGTTTTCCTACTGAATGTCTACTTTATGACTTTTGCTTTTCGTTAAAACAATGAAATGTTGTTAATTATTAAAAAAAAAATATCAATACCAAAATTAATTATACAAATCTTAGTGCCATCAACCATATCCTTTTTGTTTTTTCACCATTTGGTTCTAGGCGATAAATATACATAGAATACAACTTTCCAGGAAATAATTTGCATGCTCGGGGGGCTATTCATCAAATTTGATGAAAGAGATGATTGGTTAGATGTTCTGTAAAAAGGGGCTTGCTCAAAAGAAACTGTCACAATTTTTGCCTATATTTCAGGTTTTTCATTTATTGTTAAAATCAATATGGAATGCTACCAATTCTTTTCCATCAATTTTGAATTGGAAGTATGTAAGTTATAAACCAATAAGAGCATAAGAACTTGCGTCTACTTCAGTGCTTTAGAGAAGGCGAGGGAAGGGGGTTATTATTCTGTTTTTTTATGTTTGGGTATGGGTTTCATTCTTTTATGATTTTGATTTTTATACATCGTAAAAATAGTGTCAATTAGTGTCAAATATAAGTATCAATTAGCATTTTATATATCTGTACACACTTTATGAAAGGAAGATAAGGTAAAGAATGCGGCAATTAGACTTTACAGTCCCTACCGGTGGAGCTATCTCCGTTTCATGGCCGTTCATCCAGGAAGTGCAATGGGAGGTGGGAGGCAGCCATCCTGGCTTTCGCACCCCCTTTCTGTTTACCTTTTATTGATTTCTCCAGGTATCTATTTAGAGCCGGGTCGACTCTGGCTGAGCTTACAGTGTCACGCTACTAACCTCCGTTCCAAATAATAAAAAAAAATCAGCGACAACAGGATTCGAACTCAAGTGCTAACGAACAAAGGATCTTACGCACGTTGTACATCCACCTATACTGGCTATACGTCATATACGTGTAAATCTGCATATTTGATACATTGATAAATAGTAGTTTACCATTAAGCCAGCTGGTACAGTCAGTTTTAAGCCGGAATGAATTGAAAATTAAATAATGGGTAAATTTTTCATTGAAAATTGTCCCTGTCTTAAATGGAATTTTTTCTTTTTCTGTTTCCAATCTGAATGTAAAACGAAAGAAAGGGTGGTTTCAAGATCTTTTACTAAATTTTCTAGTAAGTTTAAGAAGTCTGCAATGGAAGATTCAATTGACTAATAATAAATAAATAAAACTCTGCGATTGATTAATATGGGATGAATAAACATACTTAAAAAATGTTGAAAAAAAATTGAATTCATCCAATGAAAGCATCAATGATTTATAAGACACAAGTGGAATAGGTTTATGTAACGGGCTATGAATAAGTTTATATAAATAAATAAAAAATAACGGTTTTTTGGACAAGCTAAATGAGGGGCACCCTTGAGCTAATTCAGACATTATACTCTACGCAGTATGAATTGGGGTTGAAGGATCAGAGACTGACCTCACGGATGGAGTGTATATGTTACCGTAAATGTTCGAAACTGGTGAATGGTGAATGTCTTTTTTTTTCTTGGATTTAGTCAGCGTTGCCAGTCAACTTTGTCAGTTTTATGCAAGGTTTGATAATGACAGGTTCGATTGGGATATTTTAGATTTTAACCCATTTCTTAGATTTGTAGCCTAACTTGAAAAAGCTTGTATATGGCTGAAAAAACTGATTCGCAAAGCTAAATGAAACCATGTAGAGAAAAAAGAATTTCAGAAATTCACCGGTGAATGTCGAATTAACCAAGTTTTGGACATTCAGAGTGACATAGGCTTCGAATTTTATTTATGTTATGAATTAATTTTTGGTTAGTTATTTTATTAGGAAATTGTTAAGATTATAGTTTTGAATCATTTTTTTTAGCTAAAAGAGTGCAGAATTCTTAGGGGCTCAGGGAGGTCCCGACAAAATAAAATAATAAGTAAAACATCCACTTGGACATTGTTTTGTATATTAATATATAAGATTGAATATATAAGATTATAATATATATGATTAAAATAAACATCTAAGGTAATATAAGATTATAATATATAAAATGTAAAGTAAATATGTAAGATAATATGAGATTAAAATATTAACATATAAGATACATTAGATAAATATAAGATATTAGATATATAAGATACATTAGATAAATATAAGATATTAGATATATAAGATAGATTAGAATATATATGACTAAAATAAAGTGTATTTAAAGCTAAAAATACAGTCATGAACACAAAAAAGTACAAATATCATAAACTTACATCAACGGTTCTCAGAAAACACTAAAATGAAACACAACATTTCCTTAATACTAAAAAATAAGACTGGAATATGCTACGAAAGTTCAACATAATAATTATTTATTATATATAAATAATAATAATAATAATTAATAATAATAATTAATAATAATTACAACAATAATAATAATAAACAACATAATAATTAATAATAATTTGTTTATAAAAGTTCAACACCGTTCAAGCTCTATGATGACAGCTTTTGACGACATCTCCAGTTGACGACAAAAAGTATTGACCATTTTATTCTTCCGATTGGCTGCTTTTGTTTCCTAAGAACTTTATTGATCTGGAATTTCTAACTTTATTGTTTCAACTAACCCATTATCATCACAAATATAAGTCTTGAAACAATCCAAAAATTGTCATTAACCTGTTTGCGTGAAAGCTTCGAATTATGTTCACCGTGCAAACATAGCTGTTTTCGACTTTCTGTTTTTCTGTTTGTGTTTCTATTTCTAGTCCTATTCTTTCTGTTTCTACTGTTTTTCTACTTTTTTTTTATATTCCTTGAAATTGAACCAACTTTCTAAACTCCTTGTCGGGAAATAGCTTTTATTCTACCTGTTCTAAATATTTATAAATATCAATGAAATAATGATCTCTTTTCCAGAGTTTTTTGGTTTATAGCCGTGATTCCCAACGTGGGGCACGGGCCTCACCAGTGGGGCATGGCGGTATTTTGGTGGGCCATGTGCAGGGACTTGTATCTTTCGACTGACCATACTATAGAGCCTTAATTAAAAAAAAAAAATCATGTGAATGACGTCACAATCATACGCATTTAAAGAGCAAAAAAGACACATGATAGTATTGCAATGATGTCAGCAATCGTATAAAAGGTGTTGTATATAGATAAAATTTAGTACAATTAGTATATTATCATTCTAAAAAATAGTATAAAATAAGTTTAAATTTCACAAGGGGGGCAACACGATTTTAGATATTCTTTGGTGGAGCATGGCCAAAATTTTGCAGGGGACCACTGTTTGTTAATCCCTCTCAACCCCAAACCCATTTGCAAGCGTCAAATACACTTCTCGATTTTTTTTTTTTTTTGAAATTTTGTAAATTTGAAATTTTCTAGGAATATGCTGTGTATGCTTCTTCTTCTTTGATTAGAAATTCGGTTATACCACTTGCACTTTTATTCTATTTTTGATTTTGTCAGTATTTAAATCTATAGATTATAAAGTCTCTGAAAATTACATTTTAAAACGACTTTCGTTTAAAAAGTGTTTTCCTTTTTTAGCAACCCTTAGGCCAAGTCGTTCAAGGTAAGATATAGCTGTTTTCATTATGATAACAGTAATCCGGTCTGTAAATTGGAATTTATTTCAGGGGTGGAGATAAAATTTAAAAAGAGCTCTAACCCTCCCTAACAGAAATGTGAGGTCCCCTTTGCCCAAAGAAAATTCTTGGTGAAAGTTTAAAACTGATTTGAGAATGATAGTTTTTTGGCAAATTTGGCTCAGGTAGGTAGGTAGGTAGGTATGTGTTTATTTCATCCAAAAAAACTACATAAATTGTATTTACAATCAATAATATGGTGCTAAATTGGGGGACCTAAAACAACTAAAAACAACAACATATAAATGTTGTTGCCCAGGACTGAAAGCCCGTGAAATGAAAGCTCAGGACTTTCGTATGCAGTTTTTGAGCTACTCGGAGGAAAGGGGTATTCGGCCCTTTTCTGGACCTTGTCTTCAAGCTAGCTTGAAGGTGAAGCAAGCTAGCTTGCTAGCTTTTTTGTTTTGTATTAGGGTAAAAAAAAATTAGATGCGATATAATATTGCCTAATTCTCTTAAACTGTAGATTTTTCTAGGGTGGTAATCCTCTTTGCGTCCATATTTAATAATTATGATAAAAAAGCAACCCTCTAAAAAATTTAGCTTTTATTTAACGGAATTATTTAATTCTGTCTAGTCTTTCAAAATCAGTGTATTAGTAATTGTGATTTTTCGCTTCTTGCGACAACTTGGAAGCAATTTCTGTCAGTATAGATATAGGAATGTTTTAGACAACAGGCCTCTGTGACACGAGCCTCGACTCTTTAGCGAGTCCAATGTAATTGTATTTTTACCAAACAACAGTGGGTGAATGTTTGTATTTTGGTGTCCTTTATTTTCAGTCCCAGAAACCACTATACCTCTCCTGGTTTTTTCATTTGGATAAATAACTTGGGTTGTACCATCAATTCCTATATTACCATGAATTTCGAACTATGACTGTTCCTCTTTTTTTTTGCAAAAATAGGTTTTAGTTCTGAAAAATTACCATAGTAATATTATTCTATTATTTCCAAAAACCGGTTGCCAAATATAAGCTTTTATTCATTGTTACTACTTTTTAAGCTTATTGTAGTTAAATCACCTGATTAACTAAAGATGTTTTATTGTCTGAAACATTGAGAATGCCTCTATGTCTCTTGTACACCACATAAGTGGAAGGTTGCTAAAATTTTGTTTCCAATAAATGAAGAGTTCCCGTTTATATACTCATAAATTCAAACAATCGCTCTACTTAGAACTTTCCATTAGGTTAGTTTATGTATCACTATGGAAAAATAAATATAATAGCAACAAAAAGTAATTCCTGGAAATTTATTTCCTGAATGAGCGATAAATATTTTTTTCCTAGAAAGCCCATCTCACGTGATCAGACCTTTAGCCTATACCTTCATTCAGCAATTTTAGTTTTGAATTGTTTGCTTCAGATGTTTCTGATGATTTTAGACTATGATTACGACGGATTAATGGATTTTACATATATATATATATATATATATATATATATATATATATATATATATATATATATATATATATATATATATATATATATATATATATATATATATATGAGTAGGGGTTGAGGGGGGATGTACGTGGTTCAAAACTCGATTAAGATCCCATAGAAGTCAAATTTTGCATTTCTATCCAGATTTCACTTTGTCATCGTTTGTGAAATCATATATATATATTAAATATAATAAAACCTCTGTGGTAATCATAAAGTATTTTTAATAGTGCATAATAACAGACCTATAGTTGAAATTAATTAAAGTAATTAAAGTAAGCCGATAGTGTAGTTCAAAATTAATAACAAATAAAATATTGAAGTGTGCTAAAATTTTCTGTCCGTAACTGAATTTCTTATTTTTGATTGAAAATTTATAAGTTTCTTCACTAAGTGTTCGATTATAGATTCAGCGTTATGTTGCAATTTTTTTTCATTGCAATATTATACGAAAAATTTTATTATATTTAGGGAATATTTAGAAAATTAGAAACGACAACCGCTGATTTGGCTTGAATGACTATAATTTCCTGTATCTAGTATACTCTTCTAGTGTTAACCTTTCCCTTCATTTTCTGTTAGATTATTGTGTTCTATCATATTATTTTTCTAAGTTGTAATAGCTCTCATGTTTGTAGTTCTGAAAGAAACTATCTTTTTTTCGTTTGATTCTATTTTCTCATTTGTTTTTATGCTATCTATTGTTTTTCTTATTGTATTGAGGGCGGATCCAGGAGGGGGGCGTCAACGTAAAGCGTGCCCCTCTCATGAGGTAGAAAGTTTCACTAGCTACAGGGGCAGAAAATACCAGTGATAGAGCCTAAGTTTCGTTTTCCCATCAACATAATCTTATCTTTTTTGTTTATCTATTTTTGCGTTATTTATTTTGTACTATTTTTCCGCGGATCTAATAGATCTCATGTTGTAGTTACTAAACAAGTTACCTTTTTCAGGCGACAATGTCAATTATACCACGTCGACCGGACGTCCACCTAGTCGGAATCAAATCATGCCATCTAGTGATGCCTATTTTAATATTGCTATGGGTGACAGATATCCACCCTACCCAACACCTTCACCAAGCATCTCAGGGGTACCTCCTCCAATGCCAAATATTAGCACCGGATCTTTAAGATTCAATTCATTAGACTCAGATAGAAATGTATATACACCCATGGGTAGTCTGAATATACCCTCAAAGAATGGATGGATACCTCCGATAACAGTACCATCTAATGGACTTTATGACCATGAGAGGTCACCAACGATGCTCGAGCCACCTATAACAGTTCAATATCCAGCCACAGCCACTGTAAGAAACATTGAAACTGAAGGACATTTAGTTTAGAAGAAAGGTTGAGCTTGTCTACTGATCTCGAGTTGTGGTGCCTTTTTTGTGTTAGTAGATGGCATTTGTGTCGATTAAGGGAACTGGAAAGGACTTGAACCTCAAAAGTGGCTATAATACTTCGTAAAACTAAAAAAGCTGTGGTGTGAAGCTACCTTACTTAGAATTGGCACTACAAAACTTCAGATTTACAACCATCGATTCGATGTGATAATCCACGAGGGTTAAAACGCATCCTTGACCAACCTTCGTAATGCCTACCAGAGACCCACTAGAACCACAATTTAAAAAGTATGATAAACTATGATATTGTGTGATCTCTTGTAGTGGAAAAGAAGCCGCTAAATTTTTAATTTAAGGCGACTGATTTGATAATTCTCTTGAAAAAGTAAAAAAAAAAGGCATCCTTAACCTCCGTCGAAAGTCGCTCAACAGAACTGAAGTTCTACAGCCGTCGACTCGATGCGATAATCCATGAAGGAAATGAAACCGCATCCTCAACTAACCTCAATAGTGGCTCTAATAACATGATAAATCACTAGTACCACAACTCGAAAACTATGGAAGACTTTACTGTGATCTCTTTATGTTACGATGCTTAGAAAAGACGCCACAAAATTTTAAATTTACGGCCACCGATTCGATTCGATAATTCCTGAGAAAAAAACACGTCCTTAGCGAACGTCAATAGTCGCTCCTCAACGATATAATAATATAGTTATGATGTAATATTTATATAGTGTTATAGCGATGGAATGAAATTATTACCTGAATGATGTAAAAATGGCTACAAGAAGATTTGGCAACTAAAGCTGCCATTCAAAGTAAGGTAGACTATTAAAAGATAAAATTCTCTTAAAAATTCTTTAAAAGATGAAAAAACCAACGACACATATGGCTAACCGGTAAAATCAAAAATTTAATTATGAATCACAAAATTCATTTGCTTCCTCCCCCTACCCTTTTGCTTTACGTCAGGGTGAAGATAAAATATAAAAAAAAGACACCCAAAAGACAAAATAACTATATTTTGGCCTTTTTTTGCCTGTATTCTTCACACTTTTCTTGTCCAGGTTCTTTTATAATCACGAAAAATCTTAAAAATAAAAGACGCTATTAAGAAAATATAATAAAAGAAGCTACTAACCACATTTCGAAATGTTTAGGTTACTTCCCAGTAAGCTGGAACATTTAATGGAAGTCAAATTAGTGAACATTGAAGTTGTTCTAAATTCTCTAGATCTGCTTGGTAATGCTGCTCTGCCAGTGGCCTTAGCACTTTTAATTTTCAGCGTTAAAGTTTCTTCTTGTATCAATTTTTCGTAATCTGTGCTATAAGTTGTTTAGCGGAGCTCATTTGCATCAAAAATCAAACTATATGATAACTGAAATATGAAGTGTCAGAAGTTATTATCTTTCTTTTCAAGAGTTTAAAACCGGGTACCCGTTTGAGGTTCAAGTTATCTTAGTTCCTTTATGACATGTGTGTAAGTTCTCAAACGAAAGTATATTTTTGAGACTTAACCATTGTCTGTTTAAAGGCTTCCTGACAATCAGAAATGATCTGAAGTATGTACTTTTGTCCGTGCTTATCGTGCCTTGTTGTTTAGTGTACATTAATGTGTATATAAGGATAAATGTTATAGCCTGATTAGATATATATTAAATAACCTTTATGTCACATGTGTTTTAAAAAGATTGAAGAGAAGCATAGTCATGATTTTGCTTCAGTTAATTAGTCAAAGGGTTATCCGGAGGGAAAAATATATGCAAGGAGGTACACGTGTGAAAGCAAGGGAGTTCCGGCCCTCGAAAAGATCAAAATAAAAAAATCGATGATACGTGTAAAACAAAATCATATTTTGGAAAACATGAAGCTTTTCTAGGTAATTTAGCTCCCTCTGGAAATTAAATTCAAAAACTTTCACCCTCCTCCTTTTTGGAAAGTTTTTTCAAGTGCACTTTTTGCGAATATTGGAAAATTTTGAGAATACGGTCCCTGCGTTGACATGACAAACATATTGAAGACTAAAATCCCTCAAAGTAAAAAGTTCAAAGAGTTCAGGGTTCAACAAGCATAAAATTTTGCAAAATTGCTTTAACAGTAAAGAAAAAAGAAAGAAAAATTCATTGCAGTTTTATTATCTAAAGAAGGGACATCAATTAGGGGGGAGGGGGATGTTAAAAATGGCAAAGCCTATTATTTCCCAGAATTGAGAATAGTCTTGAGAAGAGATTAATGACATCTTCCTGGATTTCTTTCAAATGATGTTTTTCAGCTAAAGATGGCAGTACATATACAGATAAATATGAACAAAATATTTCATTGCTTGGATGACTAAACTGAAGTTTTTCTATGGTATTGGCCAAATAAAAAGCTGATGCTATTTTTAGCCGAATATATTTCTTGTATCGAAGATACAAATATAGAACATTTGTCTGTATTGTTTCCTAAACATATTCAAGTATCTCTGAGGTATTATCTATTCAGGTAATCTGAAATAATTTTCGAGAATAAATATTGGAATTTGAATAGGGATTGGGTCAATTTGCTTGTAAATTATTTTTCATTATTCAAAAACCTAAATGTTTTTAATTTTATAAATATTTTCGTTGAGATAAAAAAAAATAGAAATCGTATTTAATCGGTCTCACATCTAATCTACTTAAGTATTCTCTCAGACGTTTTGCTCGTTTTTACTTTTACAAGATTACGTCTGGCGTCTTTGACGTTTTTTCAGGCTTTTTTAGCCGTTTTCTTCCCCTCCTCCCATGTTAGAGATTATCTGAAAGTACATATCTGCTCCAAAAAGTCTATATAGTCACGTGAGTTAATAAAATACAGGAAGTTGAGGGGTTCATCTGATTCTAAGCAACTTTTTTTCTGATTAAAAAAAAGTTGAAATCTACAGAGACAATCAGTTGACTATGCTTTTACTTCTTAGTTGCTCATCACCTTCAAGATTGTTTATAATAATGAAGAAGCTTTATTTAACAATGATGTTGATAATAATGATGATTCATAAATCTTTCTAAGAGGTGGATTGAAGGAGTTAAGACTGTCCTCGTGGCTTCTTTGCACAGTTTATAAAAACTATATTTCATTTCAACTAATTTGCATGATAAATGTTTGCTTAATCAGAACTTGTGTTGTAATTCTTGCAGCATAAACGTTTTAACTAGTAACGGGTTATAATGACACTAAAGACATGTCTCCGGTGCTCAGTTTGAGTGATTCTTAATGATGAAATTTGTTCTAACTCTCTCATATTAACTTCTTACTTTGATAGGAACTAAACTATTCGTCTTTCATGGCAGACTTTTATGTTTGTCTAACTGCCGCTAGGACTATTATACTTAAGGTGTATAAATTGTAATTATTTTGTTCTATATTCGTAGTCTAATTAACTCCAGTACAGATACAACAAGGGATTGGATTGTAATCCATCCTCTTGTAATATATAAAAAAAATTTCGAGTTTTACCATAATTGATATCTTTGACGTTTTGACGAACCTCCTTCACCTCTGAAATAAGTTTTTGAACACTTGCTTGGATTGATTATTAGTTTTGACTTTTCATAAATTCTAGGACAAGTTACAAGGTCAGAAATATTTATTGTACTGAGTTCTGAGTTCTGAGTTCTTTATTTAACATTAAAATCCATAAACAAAAAATTGCTTCAAGACAGTCTCCCCCATAAGGCTCCATGGCCGGGAAAGAACAGGGGAGAAAAAAAATACCAACAACAAAAAAATATAAACAAAAACCAAAAAACAAAATTGAGTCGCCCACTTTAATAATCTCCAAAAATGACAAGCTAGGCAGGTTAAAGGCAGGTACTAAGGGGTTAAAGAAGCATTCCAGCTTTTTATGCCAGGAAGAATTAGACCTAAATTGAGTAACATATATTCAATTATGCCATGCTTAAAAGTAAGAATGAAATTTCCTCCTAGGGTCTATCCAAAGACCTTGTGAAATGAATTTTCAGGGAAATTGTTAAGTGTCATTTGCGTCCGAATCTTAAAACTAAAAAACACATCTATTTTTCTTCCTTTTTCTAAGTAATTTCGATACCAAGAAAAGCTATTTAATACTCTTTCGAAATGCGTAAAGACTTACCTAGGAATTAAGTTTTTAATTTAAGTTGATAAGCTGATAAGAAGGGGTATATATGTAATTGATTTATTAATAATAGTTATAATTAACTTATCATTGATTTATGGAATTTCACAAGTAATCGACATTTATAACGCTATTTTGTAATACTTTCCATAACAAAAAAAATTCAAAATAAATTTGTTTTTAATTAAAAGAAATTAATTAAATAGCCAAAGGTATAATCAAATGAATATACTTACAATTTATTTATCAATTATAATTTAATCATTCATTACAAATTGTGTTTTTTGTATAAGGAAAAAAAGTAAACGATTAAAATTTTTGGGAAACGCTAAAAATTGTATACAACAAAATTTAACACTCCCGATGTTGTCATGATTGCTAAAATTGCGATTCATTAAGCGTATGTTGGTTGCAAACTTCATTCAATTATAATTAGGATTCCATTAAATTATTCGCCTTTCATTAGGGCTCTTAATTAGCGCCTTAAACTAGCGCCCTTAATTAGCGCCGTTATTTAAACAATGGCTTGTTAGGAGAATAAGCCTATTATGTTAATGTCTTTAATTAGATCCGACGTCCTAGTCCTGGTGTATGAATTTCTAGAAATATACAGTGTAACATAAGACAATGTTCTAAAATAAGTATTACAATAAAAACTTCTAAAATAAAACATTCGATTTCTAAAAGTTATGAAAGATTTTGTCAAACAAATCCAGTTAATATTGATGTTTATGAATATTATTTAAATCATTGTTGCATTGAGATCGTTAATTTGCAACTATCGAAAATATACCATTATTAAGGTTGAAGTATTACAACCGTGTAATGAAAAAATGTGTATTAACCAAATTAATCTTATTTTCTTGTCATGATGTCTTATGATTGAAAAATGTGTTGAGCAGAATTGATTTGTATTAAACCAATTAGAATTTAATTCAATTAAATTAATTAAAATTGAGTGTTAAAGCATAGCGTGCTCATGAATTTACCATTATTAAAAAAAAATTTTTCTACCGCTAACCATAACCTTACCATCATTAACCATGCAAAGAAAAAAAAAGCTGGATAGATATTAATTTTATTTTCTTGTTGTATTTATCTGCTGTAGCAGATCCAAAAATCTGCTACAGCAGAATTGGTTTGCATTAGATAAATTTGAATTTAATTAAATTATTTTAAATTGAATGTTAAAATTAAAGCGTGGTCATTAATTTACTAATAGTAAAAATATATTATTATTACCGTTAGTCATAACTTTACTGTTATTAACACTGTAAAAAAGTGGATGGAAAAGCCGTGTAAAAAAACCGCGTAAAAAGGAGACAAACGAAATTGACTTTATTTTTCTGGTATTGTTGTCGTACAACAACAAAAAAACGCGCTTTAGCAGTATTGAACTATATTACATAATTTAAAATTGAGTTTGATTCAATCAAATTAAACTAAACTCGATTTCACTTGCTATCAGGTAAAGACAATCAAGACTTTTCTAAATAAAGTACTTTCACCATACTAAATACGATAAGTTAAAATTGACTGTTTGCTATTTGAAAGACAAATTGTGTGGATTAAAATGTGGATTAAAAATGTGGTACAAAGAGTATTGGTATTATAAGAGTAGAAACTGGCACTAGTGTCGAGCAAAAACTCAGCACCATCTAGTTTCTGCTGACATTTGGTGTTTTTTCGAGCTTTGTAATCGTTTTTCGGTCAGGAACTGAGATCAGACACATACTGCTACACTATCTTATTATTACATAAAAGAAATGTAATGTCGCCAAACGCTAGATGGTGTTGATATTTTTTGTGTGGACACTAATGTCAGCTCATACCCTCATAAGTTACCCAAACTCTTTGGTGCAGTATTTTAATAGATACATTCGTTATATTTTATAACGTACAATTTGCTTGTTAAGCCTTTGTATTGAAATGTCTGGTTATTTTTAGTATTTGATTTTGTAAATATATATATTTATCTCTAGTCATGCCATAATAGTTTGTTTTCCTTTTTTTCTTTTATAATGCCAGTATGTATTAGTTCAGTTTTGATAAACCACCGCTGAAAGTACTTATTTTAATGTCTTTACAAAGGTATCTGAAAATAATGTTTATATTGTGAAAATCGTTATTATTCTAATAAATTCAAAATGATTCTGTTATCGAAAGTTTATATATGTGAAAATAAGTGTAGGAAAGTCAAAATTTTAAGGTAAAATTAAAATAGGGGAAATTATATGCACCAGGCTTCTGCTTTAACTAGGGCTGCCGCCAAGAATTTTTAGATTTATTGATTTTTATATCATAAATCAGCTGATTTTAATCAGCTGAGCCAAGGGACGAGTCACAGTCCATTTGTCATATCCATCAACTGAATTTTTCTGATATTCACAAAATTCGGAATTTTAATTTTTTTAAAATTGAAGTTTTCTGAAAATTCGAAATGCTTTTGTCTCTATTTACTCTTTTTTCCTTTAGATACTTCATGTAGAAGATTTGATCTCAGAAACTTGGAAATAAGATCATTCGACTGAAAATTGAAAGTACTATGGTCATTTTTGTACGCGCCCGACTGCTGCTTTAACCAGGACACCTTCAAGGAAATTGCAGATTTGTAGAATTCGAAAATCAAATTAATTTATGTTATGATTGTTCTGTGTCCAAGGTCTACACGGTCACAGTCTACACATAACTGGTGGTGCACTCTCCTAACTGACCAGATGTAGCTCATAATTTGCTGATTTTGTCGACCCAGTCTAGCAAGGAGTAAACTAGGATAGTTAAAATTAGGCGAAGATTCTGCTGTGTATTGAACAAGGAAAATTTAGGTTATTTCTTGATTACAGATATTGCTCCAAGAATACAATAAGAACATGGCTCTAATACGATTTACAGACTAACAGTCCAATAAATAACGCTTGCAATCGAAGTAAACTGGCCCTTCCTGAAAGTGCCGTATGATATCGAACATCAAAAAAGTAAGGCGCAACTTCTCTGTTTTCTCAATCATGTACATGATTGATAATCGTGATAATGATTAATACTGACAATATGTGACAATACGACAATATGATAATCATGTATAAAAGGTAATTATTCCGAAAAAAGCTGTTTTTTCCTACCACAGTAATTAAGACAGACAAGTGCTTGAAAACGAGCAGAAATTAATATGAGCAGGGCTTACACCCCCAATGCCTTTTCTCGACCAGAATATAATTTGTACTTAACCGAAAATAAAATTTTTTTTAAATGTTTTCACTTTTTTAACTTTAAAAATAAAAATTATTAAGACTGTAAGGACAGATAACCTTACTGTAGAAGTTTCAAGCTTCTGTCTGCAAAAACGTGGAATTTTCTATTTTTTGCCAGAAAAAAATCACGGATGCGTCTTGGTTTTATTTTGTTTTTTGTTTTTTTTTTTTTTCCCAGCGGTGATTGTATCGACCCAATGGTCCATATCGCCCATGTCGCGAGAGGACTCATTTGAGTTCTAGTGCCCTTTTATATGACGGATTAAAAAAACTTGGGGGTCACTAGGCCCCCTCCGACGCTCATTATTTTTCCAAAGTCACCCAATCAAAACTTTGAGATTGTGATTGTGTTAAGCATAGTCGAAAAATATAATAACTATGTCTTTGAGAGGATGAATTGATACCTCAGAATCCCCGGGGGGAAGGGCTGGAAGTTGTGAACTTTGTCCGTTGTTTACATAGTGTATAGTTTATTGCGAAGCATACATATGTTTTGAGGGGGGAATTTTTCTGGTTGGCAGGGGGGATATTGGGGACAACTATGATAAACTCTACAAGATAAGACCTCTGATTGACAAACTACACTTAATCTTTTGAAAGACTTACAAGCCTACCAAAGAGCAGGCCGTCGACGAAAGTATGGTCGAATTCAAAGGACGCATTGCTTTCAAACAGTATATGCCTATGAAGCCCATAAAACGAGGCTACAAGATCTGGATTAGAGCAGACACACACGGTTTTCTTGTGATTTTCAGGTCTACACTGGGAAGTTCGCTGAAATTACCGAGTTTGGACATGGAGAACGAGTAGTTATAGATCTTGCGACAGGATTGGAAGGCAAAAATTATCACATTTATTTTGACAATTTCTTCAGTTCAGTAAACCTCATGGAAGAAAATGATTTCCTGATTTCCCGGATTGATGGAAATTCGTTGACGATTTAACTGTCTTAGAAACAAGTTTTAAAATCCAAAAAGTAACCCAATGTCAATATCAGATGAAGCTATTGCTTCATCAACCCTTAAAATCATGAGAGTCAACCCTTTAAAATCAACAGTTTTAACAATTATTTTCCTAAAAACTCCCCCTTCTTTCTCCTATCCTATCCCCCCTGAAATGTCTGTTAATACTATGAAATTACCGGGTGTTACCATCTCAAGCGATTTAAGATAGTATTACCACGTTAATTATTTCTTAAAACGTACAAATACTGCACTATCTCTCCTCCAACTCCTTAACAAATTTAATTGTTCTAAATCGTATTGTTTGAGGACTTTTCTCTCTTTTGTACGCCCCCCCCCTCGAATACGCTTGTCCTGTTTGGCATCCTGGCATCTCCAATAAATTGTCGTACAGAATAGGGGGATTTCAAAAAAGGTGCCTAAGAGTTATTTTCAATGAGGGTAGAGTGTCTTACATTTCCCTTCTTTGGAGAGCAAACCTAGTCACCCTTAAGGAAAGGAAAGCACAAATTTCCTTGCGTTTTGCCCACAATATCGTGCATAACACTTGTTCTAATTCTTTTTTCCTTAGTGAGCATTCATCCCCCCCCCAACTCACCCCCACGTTCTGTTTCGAGAAAAATCCCCCTTCTTGCCCCAATAAGAGTTTACACTGAAAGATATAGAAGAACATTCATCCCTCACATGGTTCAAATTTTGAATCAATAGCCCCCCCCCCGTTCTCCCTCCACTTTAACTTATAGTTTTAGTGTTTATTTTGCAATTGCGGATTTTCAAATTCTTGCTAGCTAGACTTTTGTTTAAATTTGTTTTTCCCGTTTTAATTTTACGAGTTTTTATCGTTTGACTTTTTATTGATTGAAACTTCATGATTTTGTACTGACACTAAAGTGCGAATTCTGCCCTTTTCGGCTTGTAATAGCCGCTTTGTTGAAATAAATCTTATCTTATTAAACAATTTTTTGATCAAAAATATTTGGACTGTAGTCTTTGGACAAAACACTGTCCCCACCCTCACATGTGACACTAGTCTAGCCTAACCTAAAACAAATTGCAATAATTTAGCTGATATCTATTATTATTTCTATTTTTTATGTGACTGAATGATCGAATAATCTTATTGCGATTGTTCTGTTGCATCACTGAAAACTTGTTTGCCCTTTGATGGTAGAAAGGCGATGTTATTGCGATTGTTCTGTTGCATCACTGAAAACTTGTTTGCCCTTTGATGGTAGAAAGGCGATTTTTTTTCCTTTCGTTTTCAAGCTGAGTGGTGACTGAAGTCAGTCTTCTGGCGAGTTCGCCAATTTTTGTGGCCAAATAAAAGTTTTCGTCAATTGCTTTTCTTGATTTTTCTGTTAAACGATTGACTGCTTCTTGTTCCATTGTAGCTGCAAGTTCCTTCAGCTTTTCTTTGTATTCTGTCTTCGCCCTAGAGAAATAGATAATAATCAGGAAGATTCCATATTTGGGAGTCATTGGTACACTCAGTTTCGATACTTAGAAAATGGTGGAGGGTGTAAGCACAAAAATATTACATTTTTAGGCCACTTTTCTTCAATGAGGGTCTCGCAAAATTTGTGAGTTCTTTAATTTACAGGTTTTATTTTTGACAATATTTGTTGTTGCAATGGCCTGGGATAGATAGAACACAAACCAAGTGAAGGGTCGAAAGCCCCCAAGGTTCGAAAAAAAATCTGACATTTAATAAGGTTAAAAGCAAAACAATTCCAAAATTAAATAAATAGAGCTCTTTTATGCATCCATTTTCAAAAATCATTAAGTTCAAATTAAATTCCAGATTTGACAGCGCACCCATTTTTCATTAAAATTCGTTGTAATAATCTGCAAACTTCCAGCAACATTTTATTTTACGCGAGCCTCCTTTCTTTAGACATATAACATAGAAATGGAAAAAAACAAAAAATAGAGGAGAAGAGAGGGGATTATGCAATAGCACATCCAAACAAGAAGAAGAGGAAAAGAAGGAGTAAAATGTTTAAGCGATAACCATCCATATGTGTTATTAGTCTTTGAATAGCCAAAATAGCCATAACCATTCAAATACTATATCATCCTGTAAAAGCTTTACCAAATTTTGACTCTTACAATAATAAAATTGAGAAGTCCCTGAGACATCAGGCCCTGTAGTCTTCGGTTATATAGATTAAGAATAAAGGTTTGATTCATCAGATACAAGAGCCTTAGTGAAGTTCATATCCTTGTATGGTACGTCATGCAAAATAAAGCGTTTTTCACACCCTGAATATATACTTACCATAACAGCACTTTTATAACTTTATTCATATGAAAAGGATTTAACCCAGGGATGCTGCGTCATTATTTTGTAAAGCGAGTGTTCCAACTCACAATAACTTTGGCAGAGAGTAAGTTAAAGAAAAAACAAGTTGTTTTAACTAAACTAAGGAGCAACATTAAAACTTAAAATGAACATAAATTATTAAGTATATCAGGGGGGCCTTCCTCTCGTCAAAGCCTCGCTCTTTACGCTAAAGTTTGAATTTTGTACCAGTTCTTCAAGAATTACTCCTGAATCACGAAGACCGTTCAATTAGAACAAATAGTTCTTTTAATTATACTAAAAAAAAATTTGTGAAAAATCTTTTCAACGGCCTGGTACTTTGGAAACAAAGGATTGGTTCAGTCTCTGGTCAATGTCTAACTGCGGTTACAAATCAGCCATAACTTATTTGTAACTGCTGTCTAACCTCACACAAACTATGACAAATACATCCCTGGTTTAAACCACTATAACCTAAATAAACTTTTAAAAGGACTGTTGGGATAAGTATATATTAAGGGGGATGACAGCACCCATTTTACTGCACACAGTTTTCTGTGCAGCACGTAGCTAGGAATATCATCTCTTTCATGCGTTTCCGGTTTTTGTCAAAAATCACGTTTTTTAATATTTCGTATACTAAGATATTTCGGATACTTCGTTCTTTACTATAAATTAAATAAAAAAACAAGTTTTTGTAACGGAAAGTAAGGAGCGACATTAAAACTTAAAACGAACAGAAACGCCCCGCTCTTTACGCTAAAGTTTCTTACTGTTTTAAAAAGTAGAGTTAAGAAAAAGGGTCAAACTTTAACGTAAAGAGCGGGGCGTTGAGGAGGAAAAGCCCCTTTCATATACGGAGTAATTTCTGTTCGTTTTAAGTTTTAATGTCGCTCCTTATTTTCCGTTACAAAAACTTGTTTTTTTTTTATTTAATTTCTGGACGTTTTTGAATTAATGCATGTTTTGATCTTGGCTCTCCGCACATAAATAATTAAAACAAAACTTGCATATTAATTAATTGCAATTAATCGGAAGATTTTGAGAAAAAAGAAGCGAAGGAGGAGGCCTAGTTGCCCTCCAGGTTTTTGATTACTTAAAAAAGCAACTAGAACTTTTAATTTTTTACAAACGTTTTCATTGGTAAAAAATATACGTAACTTACGAATTAACTTACGTAACGAACTTCTATATTCGTAGGTTTGTATTGCCTATATGAGGGGGTTCAACTCTCGTGAATACCTCGCTCTTTACACTAAAGCTTAGATTGTGTCCCAATTCCTTAAGAATGACCTCTGAATCACAAAGGCCGTAGAATAAATAGTTGAAATTACTAAAAATACTTTAGCGTAAAGAGTAAGGTATAACGAGGAGGTAAACCCCTCATATGCGTAATAATTTTTGTTCGTTTTAAGT
This sequence comes from Artemia franciscana, assembly GCF_032884065.1. Classification (NCBI taxonomy): domain Eukaryota; kingdom Metazoa; phylum Arthropoda; class Branchiopoda; order Anostraca; family Artemiidae; genus Artemia; species Artemia franciscana. The sequence goes on along the minus strand of NC_088869.1, from coordinate 14,351,499 downwards.
TTTAATGCTGCTCCTTACTTTCAGTAGAAAAACATTTTATATTTATTTTTTCATTGTTTTTTTTTCAAATAAAGCTAGAACACCCTCTGCCCCCTTCATTGAAATTCTCTTCCCCCATGAGAAGTTTCTCCATGGAAATATCCTCCCACGTAACCTCCCCCCCCCTCAACTCTCTCCCTAAACAAAAAAAAACCTGAAAACGTCTGTACACTTCCCAGTAACCATTACCATATGTAAACACAGGTCAAAGTTTTCAACTTGCAGCCCCTCCCACGGGGACTGCGGGGGAGTAAGTCGCCCCTAAAGACATAGTTATTAGGTTTTTCGACTATGGTGAATAAAATGGCTATCTCAGAATTTAGATCTGGTGACGTTGGGGAAAAAATGAGCGTGGGAGGGGGCCTAGGTGCCCTCCAATTTTTTTGGTCACTTAAAAAGGCCACTAGAACTTTTAATTTCCGTTAGAATGAGCCCTATCGCAAGATTCTAGGACCACTCAGTCGATACGATCATCACTGGGAAAAAAAAAAAAAAAAAACAACAAATAAACACGCATCCGTGATCTGTCTTCTGGCAAAAAATGTGAAATTCCACATTTTTGTAGATAAGAGCTTGAAACTTCTACGATAAGGTTCTCTGATATGCTGAATCTGATAGTGTGATTTTCGTTAAGATTGTATGACTTTTAGGGGGTGTTTCCCCCTATTTTCTGAAATGAGGCAAATTTTCTCAGGCTCGTAACTTTTAATGGGTATAACTCATCTTGATGAAACTTATATATTTAAAATTGGCATTAAAATGCAATTCTTTTGATGTAGCTATTGGTATCAAAATTCCATTTTTTAGAGTTTCGGTTACTATTGAGCCGGGTCGCTCCTTACTACAGTTCGTTACCACGAACTGTTTGATGACACAATCACAAACTACCAACTTAAATTGTTAAGTCGACATGACCTCACACCCTTTTATATACTGTCGGTATGAAGGAATTGTATACTGGGGCTACTGATGTCATTATAACTAACGTTATCATATAGTTTGTACTTGTATCGTTATTTATAACATATGCATCATTTACTTGTATCGTTATTACTGTACTGTGTGTACTTGTATCGTTATTTATAACCTATGCATCATTTATTGTCTTGAGTGAAAAGATGCAGTCAAAAAAAAAAAAAAAAAAAAAAAAAAAAAAAAAAAAAAAAAAAACTCAGTGATGTACCAGTGACCGTCTAGCACCAGAAAAAAGAAATGAGGACGCATCGATGCTTCCCAATGAAAAAAATTGACTTTCTTTGTTGTTCAAGCCAAAGGACTGTAAGTGTCACGTATAGCGTTTTTGGTCAAGACAATTCCTGTGATTTACTTTTTGTTTTGATCCGATTTTTTCAAAATAGTTAAATTTTAATTATTATTGGCTGCATTTCACTCCTTACCAAGTTGAGGTTTTCTCCAACACACATGTGCAAAGTGGCTTGACTGACGATATTTTTGTTCGTTGCTCTACAGACCCCACAGAATTAGCAATTTTTATTCGCTCTGTTCTCTGTTGCTTTCCTACCAGACGCATCAGCTTCGAGTTTGATAATCTGTTTTGATATAGAATGCATGGTTCAGAGTTGTACTTGAGTTTCCATGAATTTTCCATGAATATATTTTTGGAGTACTTTGAAAGCTTTGGAAGTACTTGTTTTCTTTTATTGCATCCCGCGTTTTTAAAACAATTTTGTTCTATTATTCCACTGTTCAACCTCGTCCCTGATCCACCTCAGCTTCTGTCCGTTTGCAGAAAATGTTCTTCCAGTCCTGGCGGATCCATCTACATGACCTCATTCTCTTCATTCCTTATTAATTACCTCAATTAAAAAGTATCATTAAGCCCGAAAGATACTTATAATGGTATGTACACCATTTTAGAATTTAGAGGGACGTACATTTTCCAATCTAATGAGGCAAAGCTAATATCAAGAGTTTATAGACGTCTTTTTCTAAATGACTCGAAACTCCCTGACTCTGGTCTTCAAACATCGCAGCTATCGTTTCCATTGCATTCGTTATGTTCAGTCTTTCTCTTAGAAAACCGAATGAGAATATCAGATACGTTCGCAATTTAGAACCTTATTTTATAGACTGCTCCATTCACCTTGCTTTTTACTATTGAAGTATCAATAAGCCCGAAAGAGATTTTCAGAGTATAATTTTTATACCCTATAATTTTTGAAGGGATGCTTTTTTTATTTTTCATTCTAACGAACAAAAGCAAACACTAAATACTGATGGACATTTTCCCCACTAAATGTTTTTCGTAATAAAACCAATATTAATAATAAATATTATTTTTTCTGTTAATCATTAGGTGGACCTGTCAATCTGAGCAGGTTGATTGTAATATTGACCATCAAATTTTTTTGTATAATACATTGAATATCAGCTTACTAATACACTTTGAATGAGTTCGACTTAAAAAATAAACTTGGACCGAGTCAACTGACTTCGTCTAGAAATACTGAATGATCCAGACGATGGTTGAATCACAGAAGCTGAGAGGTTACCTGTAGAAAATATTGCGGCTGAAAAGTTTTTTTTTTAAACAAAAACAACAGGTCGATACAGCAACCGACAAAAAGGTCAAGTTATTTATGTGATACGTCGAAATAAAATGGTTGTCTATGGCTTCAAAGAAATAACCTAGTGGAATTAAAGTCTAAATTTGAACATCGAATAATACTGTGATAATACTTTCGCTTTGTCTCTTCCCTCGAATTAGACTGACCTATATAAGAGTCCTTGCCAGGCATCTACATAAGATTTTCTATGTGGGAGGGGAGGGGCAATTAAAAAATTAACAAAGTCCATTAATAGAAGTCAAACTTTAAAAATGCCCTGAATGTAAAATGACCAAAAATTCAAGGAAATTCTGGATTTTAGAGGAGCTAGGCCTCGGGCACTATTATATTTACAAGGAATCTTTTTTTTAGATTTTGTAGTTTTAAGTCCGTGAATACCTATTAGAAGGAAAATTTGTGAATACAAAGACACAAATAACCAAATATATATATATATATATATATATATATATATATATATATATATATATATATATATATATATATATATATATATACATATATACACTTGAGCCCGGAAGGAATAACCAGGCTCAAGTGTTTGATTCCTATTCTATTAGGTTTGGTGAGAATGAGTTATCTCTTTTTGGTTTTAAATTAGCGAAAAATTCGTGGAGCTTATTCCTTGTTTATTTGAGTCGTATTATGGAACCATAAAAGAGGCTATTCATAGCATTTGTAAAGTACCACCTTCTAATCGCAGGTCTAAAAGGATTATTCTTCTAAACCCATGGATGACATCCGGACTTCTCAAAAGCTGGAGAAGGAAAAATAATCTCTGGAGGTATTATAAATGCGCTACACTTTCAACGAGTGCTATTCGTCTTTGTCAATTCAAGATTTACCAGAATATATATAATTCCTTGTGTAGGAAAGCCAAATCTCTCTATTATCTAAATAATTTTGCTGCGTGTAATAAGGATATTCGTAAAACTTTGAAGGTAATAAATTCTGTGCTTATACCTGTTCTCAATATAGCTCTTTATCTATGAGTCTGGTCATTGGTGATGAGACTGTAGAGAGTGAGCTTAATGTTCAAGAAGCATTTACTTCATTTTTCGCTAGTATTGGTAATAATATCGTTTCCACAGCTACTTTATCTCGGTCTAAGTCGGACTTTAGATCTTACCTCGGGCCGTCTTGTGTTAAGTCTATGTTTCTAGAGCCAGTAACAGAAATTGGAATTACTAAAATTGTTAATGGCTTGAAAGACTCATCTTCATCTGGGCCAGATTCTATTCCTACTAAGGTAGTTAAATCTATTCTTCCTTCAATAGTTGTGCCTCTTACAAAACTTGTTAATCTTTCATTTAAATACGGGGTTTTTCCGGATCTTCTCAAGCGTGCTCGGATTATTGTTCTGTATAAAGGTGGACCAAGAAATGATCCAGCAAATTATCGACAAATTTCAATTTTATCAGTATTTAGTAAAATCTTCGAAAAGGCGATGCTTTCTCGTCTGCTTAAATTTCTAAAATCTAAAGAGTTTCTTCATGATTTTCAATTTGGTTTCCGAATGAAGCACTCCACTGAGCATGCCTGTATGACCCTTTTGAATTTTATACATTCTGAATTGGATTCGGGATTAATTCCGGCTGCTATATTCCTGGATATTCGCAAGGCATTCTATTCCTTAACCCATGAAACTCTTCTATCGAAGATGTCTCATTTTGGCATTATGGGTAATGTATTTTCTTGGTTTCAATCTTATTTGAATGATAGGTTAATTTCTGTCAATCCACAATATAATTTCTGTCAATCACAAGGGAATTTTGGCGTCCCTCAGGGATCAGTTTTAGGGCCAGTGCTATTTTTGATTTATATAAATGATCTTTTTTACGCAGTAAAAAAGCAGAATCCTATTCATTGCTGTAGAATCTGTCATCCTAAACCTTCCCTTGCCCATAGTGCCAGCTATAGTTCACCATCTTCTGATGTCCTTGTTTCTTTTGCTGATGATAGTACACTCGGCACTTCGGGGAACTGTGAATCCGAGCTTCGATTAAACTTGGAATACTTGTTTGAGAGAGTAATTTCATGGCTTGATGCTAATTTTCTTACCCTAAATTATTCAAAATCCAATTTTTTGATATTTTCGCATGTTTCTCAGATTTATCCCAAGTTATCAGAAATTTATCAGCCAAATGGGATAATTCACAGATCTAAAGATCGATATGTTCGTTTTTTGGGCATTCTTGTTGATGAAAACTTGTCTTTCAAGCGTCACATTGATTTCATTAAAATGAAAATATGCAGGAGTCTTGGTATTTTAAGGAAACTCAAACATATTTTCCCTGGATCAATTTTGGAAATCCTTTTTCACTCCTTGATCCGATCTTACGTTTCCTACTGTCCAATAGTATGGATGTCAACCTTTCCTTCACTGTTAAAACCACTTTTTAAGGTTTATAATAAAGCTAGAAACCTCATTAAGGAAACTAACCGTTCAAGAGTTATCCTATTACTTGATCTCGAGTCACTGTATATTCTTTCGTGTGCATGTTTTACTTTTTCTCAGCTTCATGGTGACCTCCCCCGTCCCCTAAGTGTTCAGCCATCTTTCACCTCTGATCAGAATAATTATAAGCTTCGCAATACCGAAAATCATATTCAAGTTCCTTTTACTCCTTGTGTAAGGTCAGACTTTAATCCTTTAATTGCGAGTTATATTGTATGGAATAAGTTGCCCGAATCAGCTCGAAGGTACCACTGACTCGATTTGTTCAAAAACATTGTTAAAAATTCATTGGTTTCTTAGAAATTATTTTATCTATTTTTATATGTGTATATGCGTGTGTGTATGCATAGATATTTCCTTATTATTTCATTGGAGTCTATTTTATCTACAGATCTACATAATTAATTTAGTCTATTCAATCTATTAGTCTATTTAGTTTTGTTTTCTATAGTTTTTTATTTTATTTATATTTTCCTTTCTTCTCCTTTTTGCTCTTCTCTCTGTGAGTATGTGATTATTTTTTTGTATTTTTTTTCTTCTTCTCTGAGTAAGTGGCTCGTTCATTTTCCCCTTTTTTACAGGCCAAATAGCCTTTGGGGAAATAGTAAAATGTAATATTGTATGTGTGTTTCGTGATGAATAAATCTTATATATATATATATATATATATATATATATATATATATATATATATATATATATATATATATATATATATATATATATATATATATATATATATATATATATATAAGATTTATATATATAATCTTATCTTATAGACATAAATAATCAACTCAAAAACAAAAGCAGAAAAATAATATAAAAAAGAGGATAACAAAAAAACTATATTGTTTTTGGCATTAGATTTCGCACGCAAAGGGCAGCTGAGAATCTGGTCCAAATGTTTAAAAAGCCTCGTCCAGACATCTTTCAAATTTGGCTGGTTCCATTCAATGAGTTAGGAAAGTAAAGACGGGTGCAAATTATTTTCTAAATTTCGAATACCACTAAAAAGTTATATATCATTGTAATACAAAGCACATGGTTCTAATTGCTAATGTGAAGGATCCTTCACTCGGCGGGGTGGGTTTTACCCGCCCCAAGGGAGGAGGAAAATTCCGTTTTCGCATGGGAAGCACAGGGATAACCCGAATGTTTCTGCTTTTTGATGTTTTTCGCCAGTAAGTCCTCTTACGGCAGTTACCCTTTTCTCTTTTGTGAATAGGCTCATTAAGTAGCTACAGAACATGCGTCATAGCTAGTTTAGAAAACTCAACCGTAATTCTAGCCCAGTTCGAAGAGCCTAAAAAATATTCCAATTCCTTACTTGGTTTTCTCCATGATTATTCTTTTAATTATTTCTTCATCTTTCTCTTTACTTGTGGCTTTTTCTTTCATTAGTGCTTCCTCTAGATTCAGAATTCTCGACAGTAAATCTTCGCGCTGTAGACGAAATTCTTCCAAAGTCGTTAATTTCCCTTCTATATGTAAAATCAAATTAATCACAATAATCAGTAAATTAAATTTTGAGTTTTGAAAAGGCAAGAGCTCCCATTCTTGGAAGAAAACCAAACAATACGAAAAATGTGGCCACATAATGATACAACCAGCAGATGACATAATGATTTTCAGACCCTAGAAAATAACATGACCTAATCTGCCCCTTCAAAGGTTTAACTTCCATCGGTACATCAATTTTGATGAAAGAACAGTGCCCGAAAAATTTGCTTGGAGAAAAGCGAGCGAAAACAGAGCTAAAAATCTATTAAAACGAACACATAAGAATCTTTCTTTTGAAGTTGTATTTGTATTATTGATGTAGATGTAGGTGTTGTAGAGATGTAGATGTAGTTTTGTAGGTGTAGATGTAGTTGGAGTCGTATTTGGAAATCAACACATTGTTACCATTTGTTTCTTACGAATGGTGAAAAACGTTGTAAAATTTACCAGTTAGCTGGCCTGTTTCTCTTTGCTATTAAACGTGGCAACAATGAAGGAACTTTAGTACTGCCCTAACACTTCATAATTCTGAAAGAACCAAATGAAAAAATTTTAGAAAATTTTGACTTTTTGATATAAATAGACATAAGATGGGTCCAAAAAGCAAAAAAAGGTTTTTCTTTTGTAGATGTCCACGGTACTTTAAATTCAGTGTCTACTCGTAACTTAATAAGTTTCTGTAATCCCAATAATTAATAAGACCCATCCCCCTCACCATGCCCAAAGACGATGTAAGTTTCTAAAAATATCATAAAATGGCCAATTTCTTTAACATTTGGAAAATATTGCAATAAATAAAAATACCTGCCCTTGTTCCTTTTCAGGAAAATTCTTACATACTATAAATTTTCCCGATGAAAAATTTTATGGCCACCTTAAGAACCAAAAGACCCACCGCAAAAGACAAGAAAACATTATAAATCAGTAGGTAAATAGCAAATATTGTCACTTACATCTTGGTAAATATAAAGCTCCTAGTAGTACTCTTCACACTAGAAAATTCCGGGTATCACTCATGATCATATATTCCCCGTATCTACACCATTTTTGCAGTAAGTATTTATTGCAGTACAATCAACTCGCAGCACCAATATTAAAGGCTTACTTCAAAACATTTCCGAAATGAAGAAAGCTTAGAGATTGACTTCACACCTTACCCCACCTATACAGAGCCCACCTACCTTCCTCCATAATAGCTGATGCACTATTACACAACGCTATACAATGTTTTATCAGGAATACAATGAATCATCTAAGTTGAATAAAGTTATAGATAAATTGTCTATATTTGTCGCTTAATTTGCCTAGACTATGTGCTATATAAGGAATGTATCTGCCACCGCGCGTCACTACTACTTCTAAGACTAGGGAGGTACATGTAAAGAATTTTAAATATATAAACTATCTAAAAAAAATTACTTGATTGTTTTTTAGTATATTTTGGGTCGATGTATTGTTTTTCGTACAAAAATGGCAGAATGGCTTCACTACCCCGCAATCTTTTTCGCCATTTAAAATTGGCACTATAACATTGAATTACTGTTCAAATGAGGCTTCTTCTGATATGCTCGGTCCATTGGCTCGATATGGTCTCTTCTAGGGGAAAGAAACAATAGCAAAACTAATAAATGCATATCCGTGATCATTCATTTTGAAAAAAAAGCATAGTTTTATCGATAGGAGCTCGAAACTTCTGCATTAAGACTTACTGAAATACTGAATTCGATGTTATAATTTTCATTATGGTTACTTATCTTTTAGAGGGTGTTTTAATATTTTTCAAAAATTAGCAAAAATCTATCAGGCCCAAACCTTTTAGTTGGCAACTTCAAACACAATGAATTTTTGTTCAAAAAAATTACTACTTTAAATTTGAATAAGAAGCTTTTTCAAATAAGAGCACTCTATGATTACGGAATGTTTTTTGTTCTTCTTTGCTTCCAAAACCAAGTCAGCTATGATATTTGTAGATTTCTTACAATTTCCTTTTAATTAACAACAAAAACATAAAAAAGAATATACTTAAATAAATGAACAAATAAGAAAATTAATCTAGAAAACTGGGTCTCCCTGAAGATCGGGTTTTCAGTACTAGAACCGGCACTCCTCGAAATCTTACATCGGGGCAGCAGTTTGCTAATCTAAAAACCCAGCGGCACTTAAGTTCAGAACATCGGCTTGTTATTTCCGATACGCAAGGAAATATAATAAATTGAATTTCAGTTCTAACAGTGTTAATGATTCTATCATGACTATCGAATGTACTATCATTATATCTACATTACTTTTTCTTTATTTTACTGAGTAGCGAAATCAGCAATGGGAATTCCCAATTTTATAAACCTTTAAACTTCATAAGTACCCAAATTAGTAAGTTACTTTGATGCTGCACTGAACTAATATAATATTAATAATGGTAATTATGTATTGTAAGCTCCACTTACAAAATATAAGAAAAAATGGAGCAAAGGTATACAAAAATACACCCCATTAACATCTAAAAATACAATAAATACGAGGTATTACAATAAGACACGAATACTGTCATACAAGCTTCAAGGACGAAATTCAATGACATGTCAATGGACGGAGTTCAGTTTTTATCAACCAATTCTTTCTAGGGACATATGAAATGAAAATGACCCTAAAAAAGGGTCATCAACCCGGTACTTATCATAACTCTGTATTTATTAATGAATTAACCTACTTTTGAAGATGACCATATTTGAGTGGTTCCTGGCCGAAACAGACAAGGAACGGCCAGGGCTACCTAGCCCTTCATATTGGCGTGACTCTGTAAGCTCAGCCAGAGTCGACCCAGCTCTAAACGGGTACCTGGATAAACCTGGAGAGGGTAGACAGGAAGGGTGTGCAAAAAGCACAGGATGACTGGCCCTCATTCCCCCGTTGCACTTCCTGAGGGAAGGGCCTTGAGACGGAGATCAGCACCGCCTGTTCGGACCTTAAGGGTTTAGTGCCACATCCTTTATCTTACCTTTTTTTACCAAAAGCAATAGACACTGCCTCTAATTTACTAAAATATGGACCGATACAGTTTACCACCATGATTTTATCCTAGCCATCAAAGAACCAACACAATCGGAATGCAATTCTACACGGAACGGATGTGGCAACATTTTTTAAAATCTTACGTGCAGCGGACATTTCTTTTCCTGTAAGATCTTATAACCAGAAGGTGGAAATATATACTTCATTACCGCCCAGCAGAAACTTTAAATGACTACAGAGGCCTGAACGAATACGAAGCGACTGAACGAACGGCCTGAACGAACGAATCAGTGTTTGGCAGCCAATGCCATAATGGATTAGTGTAGTAGAGACTCGGGAGTGCAACTGCTGGGAACAAATAACCTAAAACATGTTTATCAAAATGAAATTTAGGGGCTTCCAGCTTTGGGTAGCTCAATCGTAAGCCAGAAATGACTTGGCCAGCCACGAGGGGCCATGAGGTTCTCAAATCATGTCGGTAGGTGATACTTAGATAGTTGAATTTCAGTCCAGGAATGAGATTATGCTCCTATATTTTAACAACTAAGGAGTGTGGATGGGGTGTACTTTTAGGTGACAAGGTTGGTTCAATAAGAAAAAACTCGGTTTTTGCTGGATTAACATTCAGCCCGATGCGTAACCCTTGAGTAGAAGACTGATATTGCCGTGTAGGTTTCAATCATGAGTATACAATCAACACAACACAATAGGCTCAAGTCCAAACCAAGCATTTAAGAACAACCGGATAAATGTTGAGTTGCCCTAGGTGTTTATATATTTAAACGGGTTGGACTCAGAACTTAGCCTTGCTGCAGGTCCACTTGATATAACTTAATCGCTGATGAAAGCAAACTGTCATAGAGTTCAACACAAACAGAGCTGCTAAATCACCTAAACCCTAGTGCAACAACTGCAACAACAACTCCATAAAATCAAAACATTTTTTGAGCGGACTACCCGGTCAAACACGGTAGATATATCTGTGACACAATAACAGTAACCGTCACTTTTTCTGGGATTCAGCTACAAAACGCATGAAGTGAGGATGTTCAAAATCAAAACTCAAATGACGACGGAAACGGAACTGTCTGTAATCAGTATGATACTTCTTGGTCAGTTCGGTCAGCTATCAGTTCGTAACTTGGTCAAATAGTAACAGCCTTTCAAAAACCTTGCAAACATGTTGACAATATTACTGGAACAAAATTTGCTATTCTTCCCTTTTTCAATATAATTTGAAAGAACACCCAGGCAAAATGATTTTGGAACTCAACTCAAATCAAGACGTATCTGGAATACAGGGGTAAGATGATTAACTAATAGACGAGAGCCGTTTCGAAGGTGTTCTGCCACAATTCCGTCGATACCTGGTGCTCGTTTTGCTACCTGCTGCCAATGAAACATACCTTTTGGTTATTATCAAATAACTACACCATGATCGCAAAGTTTTAAACTGTTCAAAATTTCAAGGTCACTTTCAACCATAATCTCAGGGTGCTTCACTTTAATGAATAATTGCAGTACTTAATCTTTATTCTTCTTGAATTTCAGCGTAAAGTTCCAGAAGCCGTATAGACTGTTCGAAAGATTTCTGCGTGAATTAAGGGCTAATTTTAGCTTCCTCAGACGCACGGTTAGCTTATTGAACGCTAAGAGTGCTAACTGACTTTTTGTAAAGATTCTTTTTTGTATATTTAAGCTGCTTGAATATGGCAGCAGAGCGTATCGAATGGCACCATATCGAATGGCAAAACATAAACCAAATTTGGCTTGCTTCATCGCGAATGAACAACACTAACCTGGCTTACAAATTCCTGACTTTAAATGGCAAACTGGGACTGAAGCCTTCTGAACAGTTTTCAAAGCGTGGGTAGGTAGGTAGGTAGGTAGGTAGGTTTTATTTTTATCCACAATATAAACATAAATAAAAATGATAACACTAATAAATTATTGCAGCAAAAAGAAAGTCCTAAGGACTTAATGTAATTTGCGTACAGCATTTGTTTAATCCCAAAGTGTTTTACACAGTGTACAAGTATACGGTAGGGCCCTTGCTGAATATAGCTCGTATTTTGTAAATGAATAAACTAGAATTGTTGTGGTTGGCCTTAATTTCCTTTACGGCATTGTACAGAACCATTTCCACGGACTTGCTGCTTGATTTCTCCAGCTCGCACTGGACATCACCACAGATGATACTTGCATATACTTGATGATATTTGCAGATGATACTGCACTTACAGTTACAGGAAAGACTCTCAATGAACTTACTGATAATGCTAATGAAGCATCAAGAGGACTGTATACATTCGTCTCTCTAAGTCAGTTTTGAATAAATACAACCAAAACAAATTTTATGACATTCACCAAAATAGGAACAATGCCTACCATTTCTCTAGGAGAACTCAACTACTCAAGCGGAAGTTCAAGAAACTCGATATCCGGGATGTTATTTCATGTAAAGTGTCAAGAGGTGTTGGGATGCTGTGTAAACTTAAATATTTTTCCAACTCAAGTACTGCTGTCATTATACCATTCGTCAGTATCGTCTTGTATTATTTATAGACGTATGATATGGGCGAGTGTAACACAAATTATAAGAGAGTACAGGCACAGCAAAATAAAGCTGTTCAGATTATTGGAAATTATGATCGAGGAACTGATAGTACCTTAAGTATATTTAAAAAGTTGAATTTATTGAATGTGGGTCAAATTAGGGATACGCAGATAGGTATTTTTGTTTTTCAGTGCTTGAATAATTTAGGAGCTGATGTTTTTAGAAGTTATTTTAAACATAATTCATTTTAGCATCAGTTTTTTTACCCGACATGGAAATGACCTGATTAATGAGGTGAGGAATATAACCCAATCAGGAAATATGACAAAACACATAGGCCCGACAGTTTGGAATACATTCCCAGAGAATATAAGGGAGTCTGAGAGTCTCACACAGCTTAAGCGCCGGTTAAAAATGTATTTTTTTTAATGATGAATGATCAAGATGGTGAAGAGAAGTGTATTGAATGAGAGTGGGCTATTCAGAATTTTTCAGGTCTTATTAATTATTAGAAATATTATATTTTTTCGTTTTATCTTTCTTTTCTTCTTTTCTTTTCTTTTCTTTTTTGTGTATTTAATTAGTTAGTATTATTGATAATTAAAGTAAAATGAATCTAGTCACTATTACAGGCCACAACTGCCTTTTTGCGACTAATTGGTATGTATGCGATATAAAGGTTTTAAATAAAAATCTACCTACCAACCTACCTACCAAACCTTACCAAAAAGCTGGAGACGCTACCACAAGCTTGGCTGAATCGTTGCTTGGATGCTAGTGTGTACAAAATAAATAAAAAACAAGTTTTTTTTAACTGAAAGTAAGGAGCGATATTAAAACTTAAAACGAACAGAAATTACTTCCCTCCTGAACGCCCCGCTCTTTACGCTAAAGTTTGACTCTTTCTCTCAACTCTACTTTTTAAAACAATAAAAAAACTTTAGCGTAAAAAGCGGGGCGTTGAGGAGGGAACAGTCCCTTTCATATACGGAGTAACTTCTATTGCTCCTTACTTTCAGTTCAAAAAACTCGTTTTTTTTATTAAATTTCTGAACGTTTTTGAATTAATGCATGTTTTGATTTTGGCTCTCCGCACGTGAATAATTAAAACGTAATTTGCATATTCATTTATTCTTTTGGCTAAATGGCTTCCTCATAGTTCTGATCGGACGATTTTGGAAAAAAAAGGAGCAGGGAGAAGGCCTAGTTACCCTCCAATTTTTTGGTTATTTAAAAAGGCAACTAGAACTTTTAATTTTTTGCGAACGTTCTTATTAGTACAAATATGCGTACCTTACGAATTAGCTTACGTAACGAACTTCTATATTCGTATGTTTTTATTACGTATTTGAAGGGGTTCATCCCCTCGTCAATACCTCGCTCTTTACACTAAAGCTTAAATTTTGTCCCAATAACTTAAGAATGACCGCTGAATCACAAAGGCCGTAGAATAAATAGTTGAAATTAATAAAATTACTTTTTGCTCCTTACTTTCAGTGGAAAAAACTTTTTCATATTCTATTTTTCATTGTCCTTAAAAAAAATGCTAAAAAATCCAGCGTCCTTTTCGTGGAATTTTTTTTTCCCTCTTGACAAATTCCTCCATGGAAAGTTCCCCCGCGTTACCCCGTCCCCTCGACCCCTCCCTCAACCAAAAAACCCCCCTGAAAGTGTATGTACACTTCCCAATAACCATTACTATATGGATACACTGGTCAAAGTTTGTAATTTGTAGCCCCTCCCACGGGGACTGTGGGGGAGTAAGTCGTCCCAAAGAAATAGCTATTGGGTTTTTCGACTATTTTGAATAAAATGGATATCTCGAAATTTTGATCCGGTGACTGTGGTAAAAATAGGAGTGTGGGAGGAGGCCTAGGTGCCCTCCAATTTTTTTGGTCACTTAAAAAGGGCACTAGAACTTTTAATTTCCGTTGGAATGAGCGCTCTCACGACATTCTAGGACATCTGGGTCGATACTATTACCCCTGGGAAAAAAGAAAAAAAAATAAACACGCACCCGTGATCTGTCTTGTGGCAAAAAATGCAAAATTTCACATTTTTGTAGATAGGAGCTTGAAACTTGTACAGTAGAGTTCTCTGTTACTCTGAATCTGATGGTGATGATATGAATTTTAAGGGGTGTTTTCCTCTATTATCTAAGATAAGGCAAATTTTCTCATTCTCGTAACTTTTAAAATCTAAACTTAATGAAACTTATATATTTAAAATCAACATTGAAATGCAATTCTTTTGATGTAGCTATTGTTATAGAAGTTTCTTTTATTAGAATTTCGGTTACTATTGAGCCGGGTCGCTCCTTACTACAGTTCGTTACCACGAACTGTTTGACAGGCCTGACCCGGGTACCGAAGTACCAACTTTACTTCGGATTTTACTCCAGAGACATTAGCAAGTTCATTCCATGGTTTTAAGTCCAAGTGTCTATTGAAGGCAGGATTATAAGGAGAACCAGAAAATTTCAACAATTGATTTAAAGTTATCCATCTTCTAAATTGCCATTGCCGTGTGGTAGTTTGCAATTACTGTCTTCGTGGGACATTATGAGGGCATAGCTTCTGCTAGCTCATATGCAAGAGCTAGGTATTTCATGCTATCCGATGTGGTGTGTGATAACTGGGTAAACTTGCCGAATTTTTTTTCCTTCATTTTTGTAGCTTGCCTCGAGGTCGAAGGGTATGGAGAAATGCTTCTTAGGTTTTTTTTTTCGAAAAGCTTGAAACAATGTATATAACAGTGCAAATGGTGTAATTGCAAACTTCCGAAGCGGATAAAAATTTGTGTGTTTTTTCTTTTTTTTTTAGAACCAGTGCAATAGTTTAGAACAAAATACTCTAATTTGTGCTGACTTGTTGGACCACAATTCAAAAGTTTTATCGTTAAAGGGATGAAAGTAATTAGAGAGCAGAAAATTTATTTTAATGGCTTATTTCACCTCCAGGCACCGCTGTAGCCCCCCCCCCCTCTACGAAAACAAAATTTCAGGAAGTTTTTCTGATCAAATATCTGATCAAAATAGTTGAAAGATAAGGCAAATATGCTTTTGAGGATTACATGAACCAGTCAGCCAAGGATAATAAGTGGGCAAGGATAAGTGGGCAAGGATAAGGATAAAAGTCAGCCCCATGGGCAAGGATAATAAGCTATGTAAATTGCACATTCTTCATTGATGGGACTCGGAGTGGGAGAGTGGGCTTGATTGTGGGTGTCCTATCAGCTTGAAACTTCCAGAGATCTTTTTTTAGTCCAAATGAATCTGAATTTTTGTGGAAGTCGAAGTAGGGTATATTAGACCTAAAAAAAGGGTCAACATTTTTTCTGGTCCTTCCTAAAAGGATAGGTATTGGGAGGTAGACCAACCTATGTATTTGTTAATACAAACTGAATAGGGGGCGCATGAGCGAGCAGGTCCCAGATCCTTAAAGTAGTTGATAATACTCAATTAAATCCTCACAACTCTTTACTCTTAAGGTTATTCTAGAAAAAAGGTCAATATTCTGCTTGTCTCTAATTTATTGGGGTTACTTTCCACACAGTAGCTACACAGTAGCTAATTTGGAATATCTGTAGTACGTGTCCTTGGATCGAAGGAAAAAGTATCCATTATAAGTGCTTGGTAAAACTGAAGTCAGTACTTTGATACCCAAGTCAGGCTGCTATGAATAAAAAATGGTGCGTAACCTTGCTGACCTTTGTACTCGAGAAATCTTCGTATCTAAAATCCCTTAGTATCCAGGGGGATTTAGGAGGTTTGAAGTCCTCAAAATGCTTTTCTTAATCGTAAAATTAAAAAAAAAATATGATTTTCGATACGTTTTCTAAGGTTTTTGGTGCAACCCTCCCCCCCTTCACAACCCAAAATCGATAATATGCCCCTGCGTCTGCTATTTGCTAATGCGATTGCTTATGGAATCCAATAAATCAATGTAAATAACGCAATAATATATACGAGCAGTGCCGAGGGGGATCCTTATTGTCAAAATCAATTTTGGTGGCGAAAATAGCAAATAATGTAGATTAGAAAAAACAAATAGAGAAAATATATTTGTTGTTCCTCAAGGCCCGGCTGTGCCAATCTGAATATAGTGAGAACTATGATTACTTACTTAATAGCTTTACTTTAGTGGAGAGTTGGTCTTCCATCAACAGAAACTTAGCCTCCCAAGATTCAATCTCCTTTTTGTAAGTTTGTTCTTCATTTGAATGAACCTTAGAAATAACAAAAATAAAAAAGATAGTTTTATTTTCAAACAGAAATAAAGAATGTATTGAATTGCAGGAAAAACGTAGATTAGGGACCCCTAAAATAAGGGAAGTGACCCAAAATGAACCCAAAGATAAACAGAGCTGACGCCCCTCTCAACCCCTCAGTCTTTAAACAATGACTCTTCTTTCCAACACTTTGAGAATAATTGCTCATATGGGTGCATATTTGCTTCGCATGGTCCAATAGGATTTTCTAAGGTATTAGAGAGGCGATTCCTCCCACTACCATTGAACCCCTACTTATTACACTCAATCCCAGAATTTTATCATAATGTCTCAAGGCCAAATCTCTTCAAGAAACAAAAAGTTAAAATAATAACAACCAAATATTTAATCTTGTTAGCAAATATCAAAGGCTGCTTTCAAAATAAAATAACTAAAATCTCAAAATTTCTTAAATGTGCGAAAAGTTCACGGATCTTATAGTTTTTCTGCTTCCTTCTTCAAAATGGTGGAACCGGTGTTATTTTCATTACCTAGGCTCTTAAAATAGCCTAAGGTGGTTTTTTCTAGAGATAAGCAAGGAAAAGGAGCCTCAAGGCTTGCCCCAAAATCCTAATTTTTTTTTTGAATTTCTGGGCACTAGCGTGCTTGTTGATGGCTGTGATGGGTGAGTACGTCATCCGGCAAAGTGTACCTTTGTACACTTTGAGTAAGGAGGAACCAACCTCACTGTCGGCAATAGACTCTATACAGGCGACACTCTAGCTAAGAGCAGGGGGTGTGGTTCACCAACATATTTAGAGATGGTAATTTTGCTCACCATTTTTACCGACTTGTTTCACTAAACCAGTAATTAACACAACCACCTGGAGAAAAACCGCTTCTTGTATTGTTTTGCTGTAAGAGAAATTTGTTGAAGTAATCATTTACCTAGCAAGGGTTTTTTATCAATATTATTGGAAACTTTACCATTTAACCAGCTGTGCCATTTCTTAATTTTTACAGAGACAAAGTCTCGAGTAATCGATGGTTTCTATAAATGAGATTAAGTTATTTTATTTTTGAAGGATCTAGGTCTTAAAGTTAATAATTCTGTTATCCTGATCATGGTTTCGTGGCTATTTTCCATTTTTTTCTAACTGACTTTACCCATTAGTATCCTGACTTCAGGAGAGATTAGTTGTCATTGACGTATCATCCAGGCTACTCACCACTGTTATTTTGTGGACACTACAGAGTTCATTAACCAGGGTCGTATTTTGCTATGGGGGAGGGGGTAGTAGCTGTCCCCACAGACCCCAGTTTATAATTTAACCATACACAGAAATAGGTCAGTTTTACTTGGTATATCTTTGCCTTTATGGTACTATATTGCTCAGTTTTCAGTTTTCACTATTATTTTCACTAAATTTGGGACACGTGGCTCCAACTTTGCCTTTCCCCCTCTTGGCCCAGGATTTAGACGAAATGACACTACTGTCATAAACATTCAACAATTTGGAGTAATTCAATGATTTAGCCCAGTTTTGTCCAACGGACTTCAGCATGCTGGCTCGAGAAAAGGGAAATTGTTGTCAGTTGCATTGCCCAGGCCATTCATTATTATAATTCAGACGGCAATGCAGAGTTTAACCAGTGGCAACGCCCTAGCATTACTTATGGTAGGGAGCCATAAGGCTTCGATGCGCTATGATTATCATTTTTTCCCTTAGCCACTTTATATGGAACAAGTTGTCGTGTAAACTTTGGAGGAGGTTCATTTGATTTAAATTACAAATTACAGTGCTCTTTCGAAAGTTATCGGGGGCAGCCATCCCCCCCCCACGTGCTCTTTTTTCCCGAAAAACTTCAGATCAAAATTATGAAATTGTCGTCTTGTCCAACATAGTCCAAAGGTCAAATAAATATTTCTCCAGGGTTAACAATACCCCCCCCCCCACAGTCCCAAGGGAACTTGGAACTGTGTATACTTTAAATATTTTTTTCTGTATTTTTTGTGTCTAAATATACTAGTTTCAATTATATTATCTTAGGAATTATACCGATGACGATCACTGTATGTGGTCGAAATATCTGGACTTTTTTTTACCTGTTTTTTCGCTGTCTAAATAAATGGATGTATTCCCATTTGAAAATTTATTTGAAAGCACTGTATACTCAGGGGACTAATAAACGACAAATATTTTAACCTATTCAAAAACTTTAAGACCAGAAACACGCCACAATCCATTAAAGTAACCTAATATGGCAAAAATTACGTCAAAAAAAATAGAAAAGCAGTGAAAACATAGGAGTAAAAAAATAAAAAGACGAAATTGAGTGAACAAAACCTGGCGCACCACGCTCATATAAATAAAGCTATTCCAAAGGTATTTTAACCAATATCCATAAGATATACACTTTTAGCTTTGGTAGGGCAGTTAAACTATCAAATCTCCTTATTTCTTGGAGAAAAAAAGATATATTTTTCTCCGACTGAACTCTCACTATTTCATTTGTTCATCTAATTTTAGTTTTTTCACGTTTTGGTCATCTAATTTTCGTTTTTATATTTTCATCCTCAAGTTTTCACAGTTTTCAGTTTTTGATCATGTAAGATCGCCTTTTTTGGTTCCAAGATAACTCAACCACCACAACTCAAACACAAAACAACCAACCACTCCTAACACAACTACCACATAGGTTAACTACCTGAAATTCAACCGCCAAACAACTGAACCACGATCAAATCGACTACCAAGCAACTCAACCACCATGAATTTAACTACCACTTAATTTAACTAACTTAAATTCAACCACTAAATAGCTCAACCACCATGAAATCAACCACCGTATAGCTTAACGACTATATAACTCAGATCTGTTTTATATTTTGTCTCGTGAGGGATTTTTAATTTATTTTTTTTTAAAGGAGCAAAAACTGTAATATTGCAATTGATGCTATTTTTCCGAAGAGCAACCTCAATTCAAAACGAGAAAAACGCGACTCCAGAGAGCAAAATAAGCTTAGGCAATTCATATTTATTTCTCTGCCATTTTTTTTATATAAAATCCTTAGTAACTATAACGTTTCCATCTTCTAAATTTATTTAAGCGTTGATCCGACCACAAACGCTTGGGTACACACAAAAACAGGAAGAAATGGGTGATATATTCATTAAGTCAACAGTATTTTTCTTGGGCGGAAATCTGAAAAAAGGTAACGGAAAACCCCGTCTTTGCGGGTATTTTTACATTAAAAACATCTTTTCAGCCTCGTATATGAGTAATCGCTTTCAGGTATTCGATTTGGTTTTTTCCCTGAGGGCATGATTGTTTGAACGTGTCTTGAAAGTCATTGATCAAATATTTTATATTTTGAAATTTTCTAGACTCTACAGATAGAAATTCTGTCATGCCACCAGACAATGAACAGCGACGTGACCCTTAAGTCCATCAAAGAGACTTCACTGGCTTGGATGAGCTTAGATAAACATACCGTTAAAGGCCAATGTGAGAACCCTCCCTGGCATTTGTAGTTTTCGTCACATAATTCAATTCACTTTCAGTGTTCTCAGTTGTTTTCGTCACATAACTCAATTCACTTTCAGTGTAGTTCTAGAAGACTGTTAAAAATCTTCACTATGCAACTCGCCGGTTTGGCAATTGAATGCCACGTACACGTAGGTATCATTGAAGTAACCCAAGAGAGGATCGTAATTATCATCTTGGGGTAAATGACAATCATCTTGGGGTAATTATCATCTTGGGGTAAATGACAGCAGAGTTCGTCAAATATTCTTTCAATTTTTGAAAATTTGTTGTAACAGAACAAAAGCTAAGGTTGATATGACGGGGATATTAAAATCGAATTCCTACTTGAGGTACTGTGAAAAGAAACTGTGAAAAGTGAAAGAAACATCTTGATAACTTAGAATTTGGAAAATCAACTCGAAATGCATGAATAGCAGCTTTTTAAAAATCTGTCAGAATTATAGTAAAATTGGCTCTTGGCACCCAAGCTTTAAGTGCTTGCAAGTGAAAGAGTGAAAGAAACATCTTGATAATGTAGAATTTGGAAACCGAACTCGAAATGCATAAATAGCAGCCTTTTAAAAACCTGTCAAAATTCTAGTAAATTGTCTCTTCGGATCAAATCTTTAAGTGCTTGTAGCATGCCTCAATATGTGCTTTCTGTCTTATCCGGCAAAAGAAATTAAATACACGGCAGATGTCGCCAACCTTTGCACATATTGTATATAGCTGGAAAACAGCCGGGACACAGCCTTGGATGTTCCATCACCAAAAAAATACTTCTGATCCCTCAAGATACTCCAACTATATCTCAACGACCCAAAGCAAAAATTATTTTTGTATGGTATCGTAAAGGACAAAATCTTGGTGCAAATCAAGGACTTCAAAGGTCATCAACTGGGGTTCTCGAAGATTATAATTGTTTTTTCGTATCTCTTGGAAAATGAACTCTTCTAAGGCATTCTTGGCAGGCATTCTAACGCTAAATGTCTTCATTATCAATTCAGTCAATCTGTGTCATGAATCAGTTGACACAGAGGAAGTTGTTGCTGCTTGTTTAGTGTTGTACTTTATTTGAGAAGCCCTCGCACTGATCGGATCACCAGGGTATGAAGGCTCACTAGGCTTTGGTCATTGACCAACCTATCGGAACTGAAACAGATCTGAGTTATGTGGTGGTTGAGCTATTCGATGGTTGAGTTGTTGGGTGGTTGAATTTAAGGCAATTGATTTAAGTGGTACTTGAGCCCAGGTGGTTGAGTTGTTTGGTTCTTAAAGCCGGCGTCAAAAGTGTATGGGACAAATCGATGATATGAATCGAATGAAGCTTCAAAATTAGTAAGTCTGGCAAGAAATTATTTGTTATTGTCAGTTGTTGTTTTCTCTTTTCTTCTTTTTAGGGAGGAGGAGGAATAGAATGATTTATCTGTGGTCATAAAATAAGAGTAAAGCTTAGTCATGGGGAAACAAAGGAGGAAAAGTGTGTATGATATGCTTTCTATGGTGCTGGATTAAGGAAAAATTATCAATCTTGGGTCAAATGGGCCAAATAGAGGGACTTCCTTGTCCCTGGAAGGAAAGGGTCATAGGAAAACTGATTTTATCTATGATCTGTGTTTGATTGGTGCACATTTAAACCAAAGAAATGTATTTTCTTCGTTTTCCACAGTTTTGTTGGAGTTCATGATAAAAAGCCCTATTAGCAGACGCGTTCAAACCACCTCTAATTTTTGCTATATATAGGAAGTGAGAACAACTTCACCTATTGAATTAGGGACAGGAAATGTATAAAATTTTGGCATACGAAAAGTCTTGGTAGGTTATATATTGAATTAGGGCAAAAAAAATCTGTGGAATAGCCTAACATCATTTGAATTAGAACCAGAAAATTTGTGAAGCTAGAACATACGAAATTCTTTAGGAGAATTCAGATTTTGAATTAGGGCCAAGGAATTGATGAAGTGGTCCGAGGTCTTCTGAATTAGGGCTAGGAAATCTGTAAAATTTGAGCATACAAACTGTCCGTAAGGGTCAAGGGTCATATTGAAATAGAGCAAGGACGTCTCAGAAATATCCCATTGTTGTTTGAATTAGCACTAAGAAAATTGTAAAACTGGAACATAAAAATTTTGTTTTGGAAAAGTCAGATATTTAATTTGGGTCAAAATCTCGGTGAAATAGCCCGGGGTCAGGCCCAGGAGCTCTAGAAAGTTGTAAAATACGGAGATCTTTTATAAATGTCAGACATTAAATTAATGCCAAGAAATCGTAGAAAACTTGATGTGTCGGAAGAGGTCAGCTGCGATTCGGCCTGATTAAGATTTAAACATTTATTTTTGTTATAAAATACGCATGGCTTATCTGCCTTATAGATAGAGCGATCCTGTCACATAATTCGTTTTATTCGGTAGTTTTCGTAGGGTACTTAAACTATTAAATCGCTATCCAAACCATGGATTGTTTTTATGTCCCAAAATTAGACTCCAGGTTAAACCCCAAGCATAGATTCAAAACAGTCCAGAAGCCTCCAAACCAATGAAAGCCACCAGTCTCAGCAATAATTCTGTAAATATCGAGTAATTTTTTTAAAGTAAAGGAAATTAATATTACCATCTCTAGTCCATGAAGACGTTCTTGAATTTCAGCTATTTGGTCATCTTTATGTTGTAGTCTTTTGTTTAAAAAGATTGATATGTCGTCTTTAGTCTGTATGCTATTTTCAAGTTGTTTCTTCAAATCTTCGATCTGAGTTTTGAGGTTTTCATTTTCAACCTTTGTGCTGGAAATGTTTTAGATTTTTATTAAAGTTTCATTAAATAAATTCTGTATAAAGTTCATAATTCTGTAATAAAGTTCTGCATTGGGAGTTTAATATTATCCCAAAGATCACTTGCAAAACAATCTCTTGGTCTGGAAAAAAAAATCCTAAGATAATAAACATAATATCTATCCTTTGTATACTTTTGATTTAAGCTATAAATTTGTCCAAAGATCCTAAGCTCTTGACTATTATTTTGACATATTCGAGGAAATACCAAGAAGTGGTAGCCATAAGCTTTTAGAATATATATATATATATATATATATATATATATATATATATATATATATATATATATATATAGATTGATAGATAGATACTTCTTGTAACAAAAGCCACTTAGATGCTGCTGATATAAGATCAGCAGCATCTAAATAAGGTTTGTTGGTTTGTTTTGGCACTTAATTACACATGATGAGCAAAAAAGTACCAATAGAAATAAATAATAATGATAATAATTTATTTATAACCTACAAAATATATTAAACTGTGGAGTAAACACACAAAAAAAGAAAAACAAGAAAAAAACACAACAACGTAAATAACATAACAGCATAACAACATACAACATAAGTAAATTACCTCAAATCAAAAAATGGCCAAAGAGGGTCAAAAACACCAATCATTTGCCGAGTTTTAAGAGATATAAGAGATATGGTTTCATTTCCATGCTCATATTGGCTTTTCGAATGGGCAAGTAAAATCTAGTCTATAAGTGGTGCTTGTTTTTTTTAAGTTGCGCTTAAAAACGGTTCAGCGATGACAAAACAGCCATTTATTCCTGTAAAAAACTAGGGTATTTTGTTTCAAACAGTTTTACTTAAAGTACTGGGGAAATTGAAACCGATTCCTGATTATTGGAATTGGTTAAATGGAAACTATCTTAACTACCTATATATGCCTTAAAAGGTATATATATATATATATATATATATATATATATATATATATATATATATATATATATATATATATATATATATATATATATATATATATATATATATATATATATATATATATATATATATATATATATATATATATATATATATATATATATATATATATATATATATATGGAAACTGTTTACATATATTTTAGAAATAGTAAACATCGATAATCTAATCTTCAACGAAAATGACTGTAACAGGAATAGACTGTTTTTTAACAGGAAACTTATTCCTGTAAAAAAAAACTAGGGTATTTTGTTTCAAACGGTTTTACTTAAAGTACTGGGGAAATTGAAACCGATTCCTAATTATTGGAATTGGTTAAGTGGAAACTATCTTAACTACCTACATATGTCTTAAAAGGTGTATATATATATATATATATATATATATATATATATATATATATATATATATATATATATATATATGAAAACTGTCTACATATATCTTAGAAATAGTAAACATCGAGAACCTAATCTTCAACGAAAATGACCTCCATTTGCATTCTTGGCAATATATATATATATATATATATATATATATATATATATATATATATATATATATATATATATATATATATATATATATATATATATATATATATATATATATATATGGAAACTGTCTACATATATCTTAGAAATAGTAAACATCGAGAATCTAATCTTCAACGAAAATGACCTCCATTTGCATTCTTGGTAATAAAAAGCTTCAAATAATAAAAAGGGAATCAGCATAAAATAAGCTAGAATACAAGGATCCACACAACTTAAGGAGTAATTTTCCTTTAATTATATAGTCACCCGTGGTAACAAACAGACCTGGAACCATAAAAATATTAAAATACTAAGGACACCCCCAAAAAGCCAAGCGATTTTAATGAAATTAGTATTGGATCCATCTGTTCACCAGGCCAAAACTATTATATTGCTTTGACTTATTATTGCGAAATTATCTAAATTTGCTTAACAAATAGCGAAATAAGCTAATTTTCTTGTTTTCAATAAATTTGTCATGGAAAAAAGTGTCAAACACTTGACTCTTATTTCTTACTTTTTAAGTTTCTCCTCGAGGTCGTCAATTTTCAGCTGATAAAATTCTTTGTCCAAATTTGATATTTGTTTTTCTACTTCATCGAAATCCTCAAAATTGGAATTTCTCGATACACGGCTGACCTGGAACCATAAAAACATAAAAACATCAAGGATATTAAAATATTATTTCTTACACCCAGGACCTATCTAGGTTTATAAATGACTGAAAACAGCAATTTACTAAAATTGATCTTCGGTTATTTAAAAATTGGGAAGTTTTCAGGGCAGTGACATATTTTTGTTAGTGTTGCAATCTTGAGCCGTGAACATGAATAATCACAATCAATTAAATAATCTTAATTTTTTTGTCCGTAAGATTTCACACAGCAACACAGTGTTTATTCCCACGTACAACCCTACCTTCAAAGTAAAACCATATCTTCTTAAGCTCTTTGATGCCATATATCCTTGGAATTTTTTTTCGGCACAATTTTTTCATACACTTTTTCTTTTCATTTAACCTCCGGTACTAGTGAAAACTGCGCAGCCATGTAAACACTATTTTTTTCGTAATTAAAAACTGAATTGTCAATCTTTTCCAATCTTTAAAAAATACGTGATTGTGTAAGTTTCTTTAAAACAATCATATTTCATTATACTGCCCTAAGCTCTGAAAAAAGCGAATAATGAAAAATACATGTGCTAAAAAACATTAAACAAACACAAAGTAGAAACAATAGGGGAATTCTTTTCAAGACAGTGGAGATTAATTCAGTGGATATTTCGACCCTATGTCCAAGGGCCGTCTTCAGCACAAGACGAGAAAGAAAATATATATATATGTATATATAAACTTTCAATAAAATGTGAGAATTAAAACGAATAATATTTTTCTAAAAACTTTTTAAAAACAGCCCTAGCATCCTTACTTCAACGAAGTTCAACCAGGAAAAATATCTTCGTCGCTAAAAAATATCAAAATGTAAACATTGGAAAGCAATAAAGAACTGGAGGAGCTTTTAAAATATTTTGTATTAACGTGTAGAAGACACCAAAAAAGTTATATTCTGTAAGTTTTATCAAGGTGAATCATGGTTGAAGCAATAGCTGCGAACTAGTAAATAACAAACAATAGTCCATAGTCAACAGAAGTCTAAAAAAGTGTTAAAAAGGCTGGAAATTTAGAGAATAAATAGGCATCTTCAGCTAATTCAGGAATGGTAACAATTATTTTGATTAGCTCTAATAGTAAAGTGTTATATTAAAAGCAACTCAATTGAAAATTCAAAAACAACCTCAAATCCCTGGAAAACGGAGTTGGGTTGAAATGCAAAGTGCACCATTGGAACTATCGGTGCTGTAGACCCCTCAAAGCAAAGTTTCAGCCCCTCAGCTTCATACCGTCTTCGAACAATAGGGAAAGTCACTTTTGGCATGGAAAGCACTGATTTATATAATTTTTTTCGTTTTTTTTCTTTGTTTTCATTTTACGTTTTCGTTTTCTTTCGTTTTTTTTTCGTTTTTTTTTGCTAGTGGGAAACTGAAACACCATTAAGAGCTTTTTAGGGATTTGTTTGAAAGCTAATTTTTATATCCAGTTTTTTACTAGATTGCAGCTGTCGCTACATCCATGATCACTAGCGTTTTATAAATTTGACTTGTTAACGCCATCAAAACTGTCATATGACACCCAAAAACTGTGCTTTGTAAGCCATTTCTGGAATTGAATAGCTGAAAAGAATTGAAAGCGTACCACAATAGTTGCCATGGTTGAAAATCCTTAAACCTGGGTTTACGATCCATCCTCTCGTATGTGAAACCTCCTAGTACCCTTAAAATATTTCCTAAATTGTCTACTGAGTAAGAAACTAGGTCAGTTCTAATGAATTGGCTAATTCTAGATTAATCTAACCTATTGCTGTAAATTCACAAAGATTTAGCGGGGGGGCAGAATCAATTATTCTTAATGTTTAGACGGTGGCAAAGTTGTTATTTTATCAGATTTTTTTAACGGTAATACCAACAAAAGACATTTGACAGTGAAATTACTAAAATATATATATTTTTTTAATATAGGCAGAACAAGAACTTGGGCGATACAGACATCCTTTCCGCACCTTTTTTAATTGACACCACTGGAGCTAGCAAGCAACTACCTAAGAGCATTTTACCAAAATACATTTAGAAATTGAATGCGGCGAGTCTTTAACGACTTATATTAAGGGAAAGTTTAATTTAATACATTATATATATTTATAATTAAACATGTAAGTGAAATGTGTAAATAAAATGTGTAAACGGGATTCTAATTAATGTAATGTTCTCTCAGATCTAGTTTATCAAAGTTTATCATGCTATTTCAATATTTTTCTCTTTTTATTTTCATATTTTTTAGTTTGATCAGTTTTATTTTTGTTACTTCCTGTTTCAGTTTCAATTGTTTTCTCTCTCAGTTCTAGTTCCAGGTTATTTCTAGTTTTTCATAAATGTATTCACTATTTTTTATTCTATTATAGTCTTCATTTTATAATAAGTATATTTTTTTTTGGTTGATACGCAACTTCTTTGGTGTACACAAACCATACATTCTACCAGGTAGTAGTCACTTCAAATCGTCATACAGCAGCCTAAGCTATGTAAGGTAAATAATATCAATAGTTTATATTTATTCGGCTAAAAACAGTCCACCATTCAGAACATAATTTACACTACTATAGAAGTCATGTAAGCAGTTGTTATAGGCTTACATAGACAGTTTGCATTCACGATAATTTATTTTCTGAAAGCCTAGTTACTTCTTTTTTGTTGTTTGTTTTAGTCATGAGCCAGTTTACAACTATAAACTAACTATTTTGTATTTGGCTGTAGCTCAAAATCTGAATTGTATATTTACCTGTTTTTGAAGCTTCGCACTTTGACGATTTGATGATTTAGCTGATGCAATAGGCATCTTCCCACTGGAATCCCTTTTTGCATTCCCTTTCATTGGCATTTTCCCTCCCAGGGACAATAGAGTTAAACTCAAGTTTATAATTTACCATGGAAACTAATGAACTTGCGATAATTCGCTTTTATGTTTCATATTTATAATACAAAACCGGACACTCCGTAATCAGCTCAGACAATTTTGAAAAGCAATAAATTAATTTCCAAATATTATAAGAAGATATGTAGTTTTTAGAGTATTTATATCCTGTATAACATTTACATTTCAGTTAAAATCCAAGGCATATTTATGAGTTGGTAGCCCTGCCTTTCCGTTGTTTACAGAATTTCCGATGGGATTTTGTTTGTAGAAGAAGTGAAATAATTTTGTTAGTCTCTTCTGTTGGAGTGAAGAGAGTAAATTCTGTATGCTCCATCATCCCTCTCACAACAACATAGTCTCTTCTGCAGAAACAGAAACTTTTAAGAAAGTTCTTACTAACCAATCGTGGCCTATTACTTTATTAAAACAATAATTGAGCAACTGAATATTTGTTCTAAAGATACAAGGGTGAATATCAATGTGACTCCATTATTGACATAGGACAAGGTGAACACATTCACTAGATGCTTTTTTTTCACGTTCTTTATAGCCTAAATACAAACTAATAATTATTCTAGGCAAAATTCTAGTTTAGTGACTTTTGGCTATCTTTTAAAGGCTTTAGGCTAGAAAAATGAAACTTCTACAGGCTAAAGTATATCTTGGGAAGGTATTTTAAAGTACCCATCTCCACTCCTTCTCCTTCAAGAGGGCTGTGAAATTTGCCTAAATGACAGGAATATACCTATTGAAATTTTATAAAACAACATTTTACCTTAATTTTCAATTACCAGTTGCTTTTTCTCTGCCTTTAGCTCTGAAAATGCAATTCCTGTTATTTGAGTAGATTTCTGAGCCATAGGCCTATCAATGTTTTTTTTTTTCAAAATTTAGGAAATGTATTTGCATATCTTTAAAACCTTATAAATTGGTATTGAGCAAAGTTGTGAAGCTGAAAACAATTTTGTTATACTTCATTCAAGCAGAAGATCTATTTTGCAAGGTTTCACTTTTATAACACAGTTATTCTTAAAGGTCATCAAAGGTCAGGACCCTCTAGAGGGAGAGGGAGTGGAGGGATGTACTTCAAATACCATCCCATGACATACTTTAGCCTTTAGACCCATCCCTGAAAGTTTCATTTTCCTAACCTAACCCCTTTATGAGATAGCTAAAAGTCACTAAACTAGGATTTTACCATTTCCTTTCAATGTTTTTTCTCTCTCTTTGTAATCAGGCTCTATGACCTGTAATAAGTAGTAAACTTTGGTTTTTAATAGCATATAATTTTGGTAAGAAAAAATTCAATAGCCTACATCAGTTGACACATTTTCTGTGCTTTTTCTAAGTATAAAAGTTGCTTGTGGGGGAAGCTCTAATTTGAGTCTTAAAGAGGCCCCACAACATTATTTAGGTTATTATCTTGTCTTATGGGTAAATCTATGACAGTTCATATAACTGACTCACCAATAAAGTGAATATAGGCTACCACTTGATGCTTTTTTTCATGCTCTTTCTAGCCTAAATAGACAAGCTAATAATTATTTTATTTGCAAATAGGCCTACACCTCCTGTGATGTCATATATATAGCCCTGGTAAAATATTTTATGGTGTTTTTCTTCTTTCAATGTTTTTTTCTCTCTTTGCAATCAGGCTCTATGACCTGTTATAACTAGTAAACTTTGGCTTT
Source organism: Artemia franciscana (assembly GCF_032884065.1). Lineage (NCBI taxonomy): Eukaryota > Metazoa > Arthropoda > Branchiopoda > Anostraca > Artemiidae > Artemia > Artemia franciscana. Next base: position 14,322,071 of record NC_088869.1, on the reverse strand, counting down.
TAATAGTATATAATTCTGGTAAGAAAAAAGCCAATAGCCTACATCAGTTGATGCATGTTCTGTGCTTTTTCTAAGTATAATAGTTGTTTGTGTGGGGAAGCTCCATTTTGTGTCTTAAAGAGGCCCCAAAACATTTATTTGCTATTACCTTGTCTATAGGGTAAATTTATGACAGTTCATATATCTGATTTACCAATAAAGTGAGCATACCATTTGATGTTTTTTTATGTTATTTATGAATACAATAATTGCTTCAACAACAAATCCAAATCCAAGCACTTTTTAACCTAAACTAACTTATTATAAATAATTAAGGCTATATATTGAACATAAGGAGAGTGGAATAAGTTATAGCAGGGCTGCATGTAGAATGTATTAGCCATAATTATTTTGCATATCATGAAGTAAGAGTTGTTTTCTTGGCATATTTCCTTCTCATGAGCCCCCAATCTAGACCTTTACCCAAACTAATGAGACACAAAAAGCTTTTAAATGAGCCCTCAAACAGGTTTCTTTGATGCTCCAGTCTAACTTAAAATGAAAAGAAATTAATATATATATATATATATATATATATATATATATATATATATATATATATATATATATATATATATATATATATATATATATATATATATATATATATATATATATATATATATGCATGTATATATATATATATATATATATATATATATATATATATATATATATATATATATATATATATATATATATATATATATATATATATATATATATATATATATATATATATATATATATATATATATATATATATATATATATATATATATATATTAAGGGAGCTGCCCCTCCTCTATACCTTGCCCTTTATGCTAAAGTTTGATTTCTTGTCCAAATTCTTTAAGAACAACTGCTGAAATGTAAGGACCATTTAGTTAAAATAATAAGCCTTTTTGAATTTTTTAAAAAATTAGTGTACAGATGTCTGTTGCAAGTTATTATGTTTTTCCTTACTTTCAGTTGAAACTTTTTTTTTTATTTCTGATTGTTTTTAAATTATGTCAGGAAATCTGGCTCCCCCTCAGTGGAAAATCCCTTCCCTCCATGGGAAGTTCCTCCCATGTAAAATAATCCCCCCCCACCAGGGTAATTTACTCAGACAATTCAATTCTGTCTGAAAAATCTCCTATGGATGGTTCCAGCTGACATTTTTTTCTTAGCACACTTTCATTTGAAAAAGACTTTATTTTCTGGCTGTTATAAAATCATGCCTGAAATCAAAATCTGTGTGGTTATACATTCCCTTGACAATTGAAGATTCTGATGTTAGATTATTGGAGATTTCAATGGTAGGCTATTTATGGTTTTGAACTGTTACAATCAAAAAATGGGACAAAATCACATTTTTTTAGTGTCATATGGCAATTTAATGTAGCATTAGGCCTATTATATAAAAAAAAAATAAAAAGCATGCAAGTGAGCAGTAGCTTTCAAATCACTTCTTGAATAGGTCTATGGTGTTCCAGTGCCCTATCAGTGCTGTTCCCATAAATTTGCTTCCATAATAAACTTTTACTATTACAATGGACTGAAATGATAGCTCTCATTCCTGAACAAGAATTAATGGCCAAGTTTTTGTACAAAACAGCTATTAAATATTTTTAAGCTTTTGGTTACTATGTTATGGGGTTTGCTCTGTTCTAGGCTGCTGCAGCCAACTGTATATTATATTTGAGATTCTTATATGTGAGTGCTCTATTTGCCTGTCCTATGTATTCAAGTATATAACACAGAAAGTTTTTTTTTTAGAAACAGGGAGGGGAGGGATAGTATTACATTAAAGCAACATAAAACTAAAAAAATACTGGCATGAGAATAAGAATAGCCTATGAATAAAGACCATTTTGTTCAAGTTAACTTTTAATCACTTCTGGCCATATGGGCTGAGTTAAATTTTCCAGTTATATTGTTGATTCAAAGAGGGTCAATTTGAAGAGGGACTGAGCTAAATGAGGGTTGACTGAGTGTTGAGTTGCATAGGGGTTGAATTGAATAAGGTTTGTGCTAAATGTGATTTGACTTAAGCAAGGGGCTGAACCAGAAAAAAGTTAATATTTTTTGAAGCTAATCCTCAAGTAAATAAAGGTGCATTTGTATATGCTCATTAATTTTTTTCTTATGTACATTTGTTTTTTTTCTGTGCCTTCTCCTTTTGTCATACTTCTAGAACATAAATAAAATTTGTATTGACTAATTAAAGCTTTTTTGTGTATGAACATATTGGTACTTGAGCTCACTTGTTCAACCTGCTTTATACAAAAAATCTGAACATTGCAGAGAATTGTTAAGGTCCCTTACAATTCTGCTATAGGCAGGTTGTTCTGTATATGTTAGTAAAATAGTGACACAAAACACCACTATTATACTGGCTTATTTTTTTTATTTTTTTTTATCAGGTAAATAGTTGGGTGGGAATAAAAGGTGTAAAAGTAAAGAAGATTGATGTCAATGAAAAAAAAAGAGAGTAATTTTTACAGGAATATCATTCAAATCTGTTAGTAAGAAAATGACCAGCTAGCTGTTAAAATCCATTGGCCGCCTCCCCTCCCCCCAAAAAAAAATCGACTTGTGAGCCACTGCTTACAGTAAACTACTAATTTGTTTTTTAATTTTTCAGAGATATTTTTTCAAACAAATAATAATTGTCATTAGAAAAAAATTACATTTCTAGCTTCCATGAATTGGTTGCTTTTTCAGTTCAGTTCTTCAGTAACATAGACATAGAGGAAGGTTGTACTGTGTATATATTAATTTCATAACTTTTCAAACAAAAGAAGATTTCAGAGAAAAGTAAAGAGCTACATTCAACCAAAGACAAGCAGCAATAAAGTCAAATGAAAGTTCAAGTGTAAAACAATTATGAATCACTATGTGATTAAAGGATTCCTAAACTGGCAGGAATTACACTAACTAATCAAGTAAACTTGAAACAAACATAAATACCACAAGCAGGAGTAGAACTAGTACCCCTTATGCCTTCTGAAGACCAGAACTTCAGTTGCATATCTTACAGGCAATGTCTTTTGATTTTGTTTTACACCTCCTTAACTTTTCTTGGAAGTTTAAACTTAATACCTTATCCTGTTCCTGGGATATTGCATCTGTGCTGTTTTGACAACCTGGATGCACTTGAACTCTTGATTTATTTCAATACTGGTTGTAGTAGTAGAAGTAACAGTTGTAATAGTATTAGTAGTTGCAGTGGCAGCCATGAGTGGCCATAATTGCAAGTAATTGTTGTTGCAGCCTCTGTCATAAATATTTGCAGTGGCAGTTGCAAGCAATCTTTTGATTTAGTTCATTATCTTCAGCATGATACCCTCATTATCTTCAGCAAGTTCCAATGTAATACCCTTAGCTGTTCTTGGAATATTGTACTGGAAACTTTTTGACAATCTGGACACACATAGTGTCTTTGATTTAGGTTTGCATCTCCCTTAACTTTTGTAAAAGCATCAACTTAATGCTCAGATCTGTTCTTGGGGTATTGCATCTATGCTATTTTGACAACCTGATTGCATCAATATGCTCTTGATTTAATTAAATAGTAATACTAGCAGTTTAGTCACAGGTACAATTTCAATAATAGTTATGGCAAGTTTTGGCAGCTGCAGTGACAAGTAGTTGCAGTTGCAGTTGCAAGTAGTCACAGTAGCAAGCTATCACAGTTGCTGTCAAAGTTGCAAGTATTGACAGTCCCTTTTTTAAAGTAGTCACAGTTGCATTTAAATATAGTCAAAGGTGGTTGTAGTTGCAATCCCAGTCACAAGTAGTTGCCATTGTAAGTAGTCACAGTTGCAATTAGGCACAGTCTCTGCTGCAAGTAGTTGCAGTTGAAGGTATTCAGTCACAACTAGTCACAGTTGCAGTTATATGCAGTCACTGTTGAAGTTGTAAGTAGTCAAAGTCAATGCCTCAAGCAGTTGTGGTTGCAAGTGCTCACAGCTGCAAGTAGATGCAGTTGCAGTCACAAGTAGGCAAAGACACAGTTGAAAGTAGTCCCAGTAGCAGTAGTAGTAGTAGCAGTATAAACTTGAGACTCTTAGCTGTTCCTAAGATATTGCAGACACAACTGCTGGATAACCTGGATCTACATAGTGTCTTTTGATTTGGTTTGATGCCCCCTTAACATTCCTGGAAGGTTTCACTTTAATTTTCTTAGTCATTTCAGGCATACCCAGAATGAAACATTCCACCTTTTCCAGTAATAAGCCCTTCATTAACAACCCTGGCCCTAGTGGTTGTGAGGGGTCATGCTGTACTGGAGTCATAGTCATTGGACATTTTTGACTGTCCTGAACAAAGTAGCTATTGAAACAAGGGGTAGGGGAGCCTGGATATCTGTCAATAATTTTTTTTCTTGAAAATGACACTATAACTTTCAATATCCAATCAAATGTGCTGCCACCAAAGTCTCTAAAATAATTCCTTGCACAAAAAGTGGTCTGGAAAAAAACAACAATAATACATATAGCCTGGTTTGCTCTTTACTTTGGCAACGTTATTGCACTGCCTGTGATAGCAAGAAGAAAAAAGTTATAAGTGCAGCACCTCTCCTTAGGTCTGGAATGAGCTTAATAACAAGGGTTTATTCAAACTTGGACTGACAAAAATAAACTAAGATATTGAACATGATATAAATAGTTAAAAATGGCTGCTATATAGTGGTGATGGAAAGTAGAAAAGTAGGGGATTTTGTATTCCTATAAACTAATGTAAACATAATGAGAGCATCTTCACAAAAAATAAACCTAGCTCTTTTTTGTTTTGTTTTTCTAGCACTGAATATACAGAAGTGTGTTCAGGTTTAACTCTCAGGATGAAACCAGGGCATTTTTCTTGGGGGAGGGGGGATAAGAAAACAACACACTGTTTGGCAACAGTTTTCCTCAGGTGGTGGTCTTCAGACCTATCTCCTGATTTTATAGAGAATGCCTCCTATCCCCTGCTGCATTAAAAAATCAAAATGCTTTTAATTTGCAAAATAAATACAGGCTGGATGTATTCTTGTTTCAGGTTTTGACAACTAATAGTTATTATGTTATATTACTATACCTTACACCATCTAAATAAGAATTTAGTTATCTTTGCAAATGTTACTTTTTTTTCCTTTTTTTTTCAGATTTTTTGGTCTCTAGCAATGATCTTGAGATGCTAAAATAATAACTTTATTGCACTTAATAGCTGTGCTAGCTAGTAAACGACTATCCTGTCTGAGTCAAGAAGCTGAAAGATTACACAACAGAATGTTAAGAAAGGAAGGAAATAATGCACTAAATAATATTGATGTGAATAAGGTAATTTGTTGTTTGTGCATTAACAATTATTCACAGATCTGCAATAGGGTTTGGTGGAATCCTCAGGTTTTGCAGACTGTCTCTAGAGGCTCTATGAGGAAGAGTGAGATAATAGTTTTCATGCTAACTCTTTCATGCAAGAAAAAAACTGAAAGAGATATATGATGTTCATGGATTCTTTGAGAATTTACTTTAATTTACCTTAAATTCAAACTTTAATAAGTAACAGTGGTTGTGTAACTGCCCCTCTACATGCCCCTGCCCCCTATAGATTTGGGTGTTTTTATTAAAATGCCTTTTTTGGATATGTTTATTGAAAAAAAACACAAAATTGCCCCCCCCCCCGAGATTTTGGAAAGTTCATTCGCCCTCCTCACTACATTTTGTGAATGAGGCCCTGTAACTCACTTAATTATGTAGTGCTTCTATTGTAAATATATTGTCAGTTTCAATTGATGATGGGACGAGACCGCAATTTTTCTTGATTCTAACCCCAATTTCAGAAAATTATTTCTTGCTTTAATAGTCTAGTAAAAATGTGGTTTGACCTCAAACGAGTTGCTATACACATGATTCTTTCACTACCCAACTAAACAATAAATGCTGATTTTGAATCCAAAAAGTCTGCCGCTCTAGCTCTCCCACAAATGTGGGTTTTTTTGGGTCGAGGGTGAGTTTTTTAATGTAAAGAATGCTGCCCAAATTTATGAAGTGGCTTAGGGGTTTCATTTACCATCAGCACATGCATCAGAACATTGCAGCAGCTTGGATTGAGGCTAGATACGGTGAGATAACCTATGAGGCAAATTTGAGGTATATAAAAGTCTGGCTTTTTGAAAATTGTCATCATCCACGAGTTTTGAAGGATTTTTGCGTCTCCAACTCTTGGTCTGAAAATTTTGCTTCCTAACTGATGCTGATAGATTGCAGTAGACGCAGAGGTAGATTTGAGGTACACAAATGTAAATGTGGACATCAATATTATGGTTATAAAGATGAACCATGTGAAACCTATAAAGATGAATCAATAGGAAGTCCTTCAAATGCATGGTCTTGGTCCTTCATGGTCTTACTCTTGGGACTACCCATATTGGATTAAATTACATGAAAAAAAGAACTCAGCATGAGAGATATTACTGCAGAACTGAATAAAGATATTTCCTAAATTTTATTGGTAATAATTAGTATGTTCTGTCATTCTTATTGGTAATAATCAGTTTCAGGGTAATGTTCAGTATGAGAGATATTACTGCAAAACTAAATAAAGATACTACCAAAATGTATTGTTAATAATCAGTATATTTTATTGGTAATATTTAGTATGAGAGATATTACTGCAAAACTGAATAAAGATATTACCAAAATTCTGTTGGTAATAATCAGTATGTTTTGTCATTCTTATTGGTATGTTCTTTATGGAGATATTACTGCAATACTGAATAAAGATATTACGAAAGTTTTATTGGTAATATTCAGTATGAAAGATATTACTGCAAAACTTAATAAAGATATTACCAAAATTTTATTTGTAATACTCAGTATGTTTTATCAGTTTTATTGGTAATAATTAGTTTTATTAGTGATATTCAGTATGAAAGATATTACTGCAAAACTGAATAAAGGTATTACCAAAATTTTATTGATGAATTAAGGAAAGGGAACTTTCTTAACTAAGCAAAGGATAAAAAGCTTACCTTTCAAAAACTAACATTAATTAACATTAGGGTTAACAGTATTGTCAAGCAATAATTCTCTTATGTCATTCAATTGAATTGTTGCATAATAACAAAGATGATTATACACTACTGCTTAATTTGTCATATAATGCTTATATAATAGAAGCATTAGAGTCCTATTAGACTATTATTGTACCCAAAGTTTACCTACCCTTAAAAGGTTGTGAAAAAACAATAAAGCTTGTTTTTTCAACATATTTGTCCCTTAAGGCTTATTTTACCTTGTAAATTTTAATTGGACTAAACCACTTTAGGCCTATTTTGGCTAATAGGCCCAAAGTTTATTGTAAGTACTTATATGTCCTAATACATAATAATAATATACTTCATAACAATACTGTAGGAACAGTGCATGAAGGTAATGGTGCAATACAACAGTACATGTAGCAACAGTGTTGCAATCCCTGCATGAAGATTTAGTGATATGACTATGAGAAAGTTCAAGTAAGAGCCAAAAATTATGGGGTAATTTTAAGAGTGGAAAATTCAGGACGAACTATGGCCTATAGTAACCAAAATCAAAGAAATAATAAAAAATATCACCGACATCATCTAGCAGTTGCCGTTTCTTGGAATATGTTCAAGTTTCTTAATTTTATTTCTTTCAGAAATAGAAATCAGAGACTAATGATAGACAAAACAGAATAATCAGAGACTTAATGTTATTGTTGTTTAATTGTTTTTGGTGCTTTACTGTTTTTTATTTATTTATTTTTTTCTTCGTGTGTGTAATGTTATTGTTGATTTTCGCTTGTGTTTACTCCACTATTTAAATTTTTTAAGCGGGTTAAAAGAAAATATATATATATATATAACTACTGTATGTTTACCAGTAATACTGATTTTGTTTTATTATTACACATAAAGAAAAATACCCAAGAAACGCCAAACCCCAGATGGTGCTGTTTATGGTCGACTTTTGCGCCAGTTCCCACTCCAGCAAGTTGCCCATATTCTTTGGTGGGAGCTTTATGTAAAAAATACATGCAATTTGATTTTTTGAAAAAGCTGAACTACACAGTGGAATCCTTTTGATTACGTGGAAAATTTACTCGATTCGTTATTCAGTTCTAATCTTTGAAAGACTATGATTTTCTGTTCTGATTAACATCTCAGCACTAATTTAAATTTAACAATATTTAATTACTAAATTAAGTTCATTATAAATCAATTTCATTAATTTAATTAAATTAGCTTATTAAATTATAATATATTCATTATCAAGCTAAACTATTAAATTTAATAATCTAAATAGGCCTTTAATGATATTTTTATTGCTATTTGTTATGTCTGTATTACTATATTTATAATAGGCCTATATAATTTTTTTATTATTATTTTTGCACCTTCTTGCCATGCCCAGTTGCGCTTAACAAAAGAAAACTATTAACAAAAAAAAGCGAGAATATGAAATCACATAAAATAGACTGTAGTAATAATGACATTATTGTTCTTTCTCCGTCACGTCATGTCCAACTCGCTGATAGCTATGTTCCTTCCCCTTGAAAAACTCCCTCGGAAAATCCCCTTCCCCCGCCAATCCCTCTTTGCTAAAATTCTCTTGCTAATGCCCCCAGAAAATTCCCCCCTAATGTAAAACTGAGCAGCCGCAGAGAAAGTATGACAAATAAAAAGAATGAAGAAAGAAGGAATTTTGAATATTCTCTCCATATTTTAAAATATAGGCAGAATATGTGGCATTGAATATTTTATAGTATTTATTTTTACGTTTTTATTTTATTTTAGTTCCATTTTTGTGTTTTTGGGAGTTGAGTTATTGTAGAAAGGTAAGATAAAAGTTCATGAAATAAGTTGAAAACATATGTCCTTACATTCTTTCAGGTGAAATCTCACATTATGCATCTTCGACAAGCACTGCAAGAAGAACAAGACCTTAGTAAAAGCTTAAAGGTATCTTTTTCCTTTATTTACTTCCTGTCATGTTTAACTGCCAGAGAATGATGAATTTTAGTTGTAGTATTAACAATTTTATTTTCGGATACCATAAACAAAATGAATCAATATTTCCTTCTGCTGTACAGCTATAATTAAATTTGGAGAAATGAAGGCTAAAACACTGTAACAGCAATTAGAATAACTGAAACTGGAATTGTAATAACAATATATATTTAGCTGTTAAGTGGGTTTCATTCCTTCAGCAACTTTATGAGTGTTCAGTCTCATTATATTTTTCAATTGAGGGGAAATTACATGTTAATTTTCCTGCTCCGTGTTTATCTGAAGCTCCTCCCATGTGAAAACGTGGGCCTAAAAATGAACTTTTTGGGGCTTGATATAATGGGTATGGCTATTAATATAACTACATGATTTTCTGCTGTTTTGTTACAATAATTATACTTGGGGGAATGAAGGCTAAAACATTAGAGAGAGGGAGAGAGACAAGCATTATTTAATTTCACAACAACAAAATCAATTAACAAACATAGCCACTACTAGAAGGTTAAATATCCAGTGCGTAGTGACTCAATTAATTAATTAATTGACATTATCCATAACGTATAAATAAATATACAAAAAACGAAGAAAAATAATAAAAAGAAGAAAGAGAGAGAGAGAGAGAAAAAAACGACTAAGCCCTCACAAGAGAACCGTTCTCAACCTGCATCTCTACCAAGTAGGAACTTTTTGATTTGTGATTTAAATAAAGAAACTGACTCAGAGCCCCTAATGCTGTCCGGGAGGCTATTTCAGAGGCTTACACTCATATGGCGAAACACATGAGCTGATCTCACTGTATTTCTTGTCTCAGATACTAACTTATCCACATTTCTAGTATGATAAGAATGATAATCAGAATTAGTGGAAAAAATATCTGCAAAACAAGCTGGTGAAACACCATTTAAACATTGGTAGACCCGAGTTTATAACTGGTAATCCCGTAACTGACCAACATTCAAAATTTTAAAATGGGAATAACAAATATGTACATCACTAAAAATAGAACATTCCCCCAAAAGACGAACTGTTTTATTCTGAATTGACTGGATTCTTCTATAATTAGCATAAAAATTGCTTGCCCAAAGGGCACATATGCAATATAAGGTTGCTAGCCCATAACCAATATAAGGTTGAATGATCGTACCATAAATAATCTTTAAAGCAGAAACTGGGAAAAAATTACGAAAACGAAAAAAGTAAACCTAGGCCCCTTTGCTGCCTTGGACGACACAATTTCACTGTGGTTTTTCCAATTCAAATTGCAGTCAACAAAAAGTTCCAAACACTTTGTTTCAAAAACTTGATTAATTATTGTATCACCAAAGTAAATACTATTCAAAGGATTTATAACAACACCAGTACGGCTAAAAATCATAAAATTAGTTTTACTAACATTAACTCTCAAATAACTTAGACTAGTAAATACATTTAGGTACTGCAGGACCTCATTTGTACGAACTACGAGATCTAAAAGTTTTGTCTCTGGAATTGTTATTGCTGTGTCATCTGCAAATGTTGTAAGAACTGCACTAGGAAGATAAAATCTTAGCGAATCAACATATACTAGAAATAAAAGTAGTTCAGAAATAAAAGTAGAAATATCACTAGACTGAGAAATATCACTTTTAATTAAAGTCCAAATCTTTAAAAAATATTTACTAAACTCATCAGCAATATGCTTCGGCTAAGTCACTCGTTTTCTTTCCACCAAAGTTTCATCAATTCTGCAATTCTTACGTTCACCCTTCAATACATCATTTATAGTTTGCCAGGTAGCTTTCATATCACCTGCATTTTCTCTACACTTTTTACAATAATAATTTCTGGCAGAGGATCTCCTTAAAGAATTCACTAAGTTCCTTACTCTTGAAATTTTCCAAGTTTTTTGCTTACTAAATTCCAGATACAAACGGTAAAGATTGTTTCTTTCTTCAATACTTTCTATTAATGCAGCATTAATCCATGGTTTTCTCAGCTCTTTTTTACTTTTCTTAAAAATTTTGATCGGACAACAAGAATCATAAACTGGTAAAAGGACATCTAAAAACTTATCAAGAGCAACTGAAACGTCTTCTTTTTCTTCTAAGCTGTGAACATCGGTCTATATTATTATATATTGGTCTTTATATTATATATTGATATATATATATTACATATATATATATAATATTATATTATATATATTACATATTCTATATATTATCTATGATACGGTTTATATACGGTCTGTATATTATATATTGATGTCATTTAATGGCATAATTTAAACAAGAGATTAACAATAGAAAAAGGGTTTTCAAGTTATAATACACTACCATATGATAAAATAACTTATGAAGGAGACTTTTCAAATATAATGACATTAACATACACAGAAAAGAAAAAAAGAGGAAAGAAGAAGAAAATAACAAATACTAAAATGAGGAAAAAAAACAGAGAATGAAGAGTAAATAAGGAAAATAGATACATCATGGGAATGGACAAATACTTAACAAAAACAAAATAACTAAATATGAGGGAATTTTAATAGTAATTAATGGTAATGGTCATTTTCCATTCAAATTCATTTAATGGGGTTTTTTCATTAAATATAACTTAATCTAATTGCACCAATTTTATTTGATATGCCAATTGAAAACTTCTTAAATAAATTTCAAAGATTGCCTTTTTATAAATTAACTTCGTTTTTTTTTAAAAGAATCCTTTCATTGAATAAAAGCCCTAGAGTAACAAAGAAAATCATTTTGGCTGAAAGCAATATTTTATGTGATTATTTTATCGCAAGATGCGAATTAGGTACAAAGAAGGCGTAGTAAGAAAGTGTAAATTCTTATGAATAACTTCGGTAAAAACAAGTATTAATAAAAAAAAAACGCAGTTACTCAATATAAATCAATCAAGAAACAGCGTTGTCTGCGATAGGAGAGGAGTCATGGCCCTTCTTTATACTCCTAACCATGTATTGTACAATAATAGAGACATCGCATCATAAAGATAATAAAATAGTTTGTTTGAGTTGTGAGGCATAGCGCAACTATGAAACCAATTGTTGTTCAGACCATAGCCAAAGAGAAGAAGGAAGAATACTATACTATACTTTCATGTTAAAAAGTGGTCTTGAATTCTATTGGTTTATTTTTTTTAAGCATTTTGATAAGCCAATCACATTATTCCTTATACGCAGTGAAAAATGATCCACTTTTTGAAAACCGGGTTAACTCGTACTGAACAGCAAATCTAGACAGACAAGGAAATGTGGATTTGAAGAGACAAACAACTCCACCTTTTTAAAAACCTGATCGATGCTTTTGTGAAAAATATCAAGTAGAAAAAGGATAAAATTTTGAGTCATGATATTTTTTAAAAGTAAACTTTTCTCTCTGTGCTATAGCACCTTAGATAAACTTCTTAGCTATATATAAAGCTACACCTGTTGATAAAGCTACATCTGTTGATAAAGCTACACCCAGCTGGTGAACTAAAATTGTTTAGCGCACTTAATATGCATCAGTGGCCGTAGTATTCCATGATGTTAGGTGTTTTTCTCCCTCTGAAAGTTCCCCTCTGAAAACTTTATGAAAGTTCCCCTCTGAAAACTGACTTTGAGGACTGGAACTAGCTCTGTAGTGGGGGCTCTCAGAGGAGTGGGAGCATGCAAAAAGCTTGTGAAGGTAGCCAGTCAATGGGATTACTTTGACGTTCCTGTTGAGACAAACCACACACTGAGGTGAGTGTTGCTGCCTATGTTTATGGGGGATCTCGAGATGATATACTGGGTTATTGTCTCGAGGTCTTGGTATCTGTGGCCATTATTCTAGGATGGTAGTGGGATTTTTGGCAGCACTACTAGATTGGGACCTTGCTTTTGCAGACGGGGGCTCTTGTGAGGAGACAAGAGCCTGCAAAGCTTGTGACACATCTTGAGTTGTGTACGAGGGCCACAAAGTCATGCCATCTGAAAAATAATGGACATTAGATTACTAACACTGTGGTAGTTGCTGCCCCAGCAACATTTTTGTGGGGCCCGGGAAGCACTCTTTACCCTTCCTGTGGGCCCAAGTGGTGCGAGACGAAGGGATTGGCTTGGTCAAAAGAGAGGCGCGGAAGTCCGCCATAGTTGAACTAGGGACTGGTGAGAAACCTAGTGGCAAAAGATGAAAAGGGATCTCTTGTCCTGTCTACTTCATATCGTTTGACCAGAAACTTGCCCCTGTGCCCACCTGTCTTTGAACTCTATTCTTTTTTAAGTAAACAAAGCTGATTTCTAAGACATCAGTAAATTAGAAATGTATTTAGGCGAGGTAATTGGCAGGAAAAGTGCCAATATATCTTATAACTTCATGCGTTTTTATCAATAGTTGATATACGAGGTTGAATTGTTAGATAGGATATTGGTCAAACAATTTAACAATTCAGCTCATGTGCACACAGTTTATAATATATGTAAAACAAAATATATTTATATATGAAAATATACAAATAAGTATTTCAGAAGCAGAAAACAAAGAAATATATACTATTTCAAAAAAATAATCCGAAGCAGACCTAAGGAACGAACTAAGAATGTTAACCCCCAAAATCTTAGTTTTTAATTTTTTTTGCTAATCAAATATGTATAGAAAAACAAAAATAAATAGAAATTATCTATATCCAACTTAACTAAAAATAAGTTAATAGTCCCATGCACGTATATAAACCAGAAGTATTACTCGCTTTAGTGTTCGATGTACCCATTATTTATAAGAAATTAGTAAGCCCCACCCCGTCACCCGAAACATAATTCACATTTTTTTCGCTTTTCATCAACTACTCTTCAAATTTACTTGATTTGATATGACAAAACCCTCACCCAACATCCTCCAACTGATAAAACTTTAAGCTTATCCACAAACATGCATATTCCCTCCTTTGGCTTCAGTTATATCAATGGAACAAAAATATTTCTTTCTTGGGTTTGATTGATTCTGCAAAAAAAAAGAAACAATCGTCCACGGTTGACAATAATTCTAATACAAGTTATAACATATTTTATCACATGTTTACGGGGCCCTTTAGAATACTGTGTAATTGTTGGAGACTCCCTGAAAATGAAAGTAATAGCAGACCAATGCAGAAAACGGAAGGGGATCATACTTCTTTGGAAGATTTATACGGTTTTTCAATAAATAAATTATTCCTTTTTAACTTAATAAAAAAAAAAACATAAAGGTTTTTTCCGTTTTTTAAGATGATTTCACAAAAGTGTTTTCGTTTTTTGTTTCTGTCTTTATCATTTAATAGTTTACATCGTAATTTAAGTACATTTTAATTTAATTAACTAACAAGCTAATTTAATCAGCTTACTGAATTTCAATAAATAAAAATGATTTGATGATAATCTGCTCCTTTGTGAAGGTCTAAGAAATAGACATGTCTCTCACTCTTAGCAGTGTAATATTTTCCAACTAAAGTCACGTGGAAATCAAATTTTTCTAGAGTGTGATTATCCAAATCCTAGTAAGGGTATCTCCTTTAGCCCTTGCCTAGTTATACCAACTCTCAAAGAATATAGCACTTTAATCAGCGATTGCAGTGTTAATTTTCTAAGACTTGGTAGCATTAAATTTTCGTGTACCCAAAGACCCAAACAAGAGACAGTGCTGCCACATGAGAGAATTTTATATCGTTTGGGCAAGTTTTCTTTTGAGGAAAAATTGTATTTTCATTGCATTTCCCTTAATAAATACTATTGGTATATTTTGCTTTTATGACTGTACTAATGCCAGGCATCTCTTAGTACTAATACCCAGTGACGTAGGAAGGGGGATGCAGGAGGAGGAACTGCCCAAGGTAACATCTTTGATCTTTGTTTGCGTTTGCTAGTCAGTTTTTTATTTTCACGTAACGCTGCTTTCAAAGTAGTTTTCCTTAGTATCTACTATTCGTTTTATCTCGGATCGCTGTGGTTGTAGTTTGAATTAACTATTTCTTTTTTACACATCCTTTAATAACCGATCAATTGCTTGCCACATATATATAATTACGATTTTGAATTAAAATCAAGCTGCTACCAAGCCATCAGTCAATTGGTGACAAAGCCAAGACAGGTAGTCAGAGGCAAAGCTTGGTATGAGCCTTTTTCTGGATTGTATAAAAAATATTGTCATTGTCACTTGTTGTTAGATATTGTCTATTATCCATCCAAGAACTAAGAGATGACTGAGATTTTTGGTTTGACTCATGACGGACAATGTTGACTGGGCTTGTATGCAAAAAAGGGGGGGGGGTGGATTTTGCTTTGATTCTCGCCTGTCATTGATGTTATATAAATGTTAACAGCATTAATATGGTTAATTTTTTTTTGCTGATACTTTGCTGCGCATTAAGTTATTTATATTAAAATATTTACTGACGCATTTTTTAAAACACACAATTTCTTTTTCTTTTCACTTCTTTGCTCCCATAAGGTGAACACTTTAAATGAGTTTTATTAATGATTAGGAAAAAAAATCTAAAGAAGGGGAGGGGTGATAATTGGAAATTCCTCCCAGGGTCTTATAAGGCCATTCTAGGCTATTGCTGAAATCAAAATATAAATAGTTATAACTGCTTTTGAAGTCAAGGAATCAAAATTCAAGTGCCAAGACTCTAAAAATAATCATCATAGTTTTTCCAAGCTAAAAATTAATTAATTATCGTAATTTCAATGTTCAAAAATCCTTCAGAATAAAACGGTTATATTTCTTGAACTTCATATCAATTAGAAACATCACAAGAAAAAAAATACAGTACATTCAAGTTAATGTTTACGTTATTTCAACTAAAGCTTCATTAGAACTGGTGATTACGTTTAAACAAGTTGATAAAGAATAAGAAGGTGAAAAAAGAAAAAAAAAAGCAAAATAAGATAAAAATGATCTGGATTATTTTTTCAACATAGGTGTTATTGTTTTAGTTTTGTCGCTGGAAATGCCAGAAAAAATTAAGAGGGGGTAAAGTAGTTAGTGGTAGAGTGATATCAAATGACAAAACATCTGATATGTAACGTTATAAAAATAAAATAAACCCTTATAAAACTTTCCAAACAACAACAGTCAATTAAGGCTGGTTAGATACTAATTTCTATATGAGTTTCTACTTTCCAGTATTATCTCAAATTTGCTATCAAGCTCTGCAAGTATTAAATACTAACTCTGGTATTTAATACAGCCTCAACAGTTTTTTGAAACACTTAGTGACTGCATTGGCAGGGACCACGCCCCCAGTAGTTCAACTTTGGGCCCCTCAATCAATCTGATTGAAATCTGTTCATAGTTCTGTTTTGAAGAAATTTTAACATATCTACTGTTCTGGTAAAATGTATTTACAAAACCTTTGTTCTAAATGGACTATTCAGATGACTTAGTGTCATTTTGCTCAGGCAAGGGACCAACATTTGTCGAAATCAGATACTATTTATAAAATGTCTACTTGAAGGTTTTTGCTTTTGTACTTCTGTTTTGTAATATTAGCCTTAGTTTTCTACTAAACAACCTCCAAAATCTTTCAGGTATAGTTGGGTGTAAGTATTGTAGAGAGGGATGAGCCCAATGTTCCTACTTTTGTGCTCTAACTTTTGATGGATAACATTAAACTTGATGAATTTTATATATTTTGAATAAGCATCAAAATTCTGTTCTTTTGATGTACCTAATGTTAACAATGTTGTGTTTCTTAGAGTATCGGTTACTACTGAGCCGCATCGCTCCTTACTTACAGTTCGTTACAGCGAACTGTTTGACGAACCAGTATTTGCAAGACAAAAATGTGTGGTCACTCTTATTCCTTTCTTAACACAAAATATACTTTCTTCTTACTCTTGTTCTTAAAGTTTTATCTTGCTCACTCCCAGTAGCTCTCGAGATATCACAGATACAGTGTCTTGATGGCATATGCTAATCTATATATGTGTCTTTATTGACGTCACTACTTCACCGTGGATGAATTCAACGCTTCAAAGGGGCTATTGACACCAAACCTTTTAGGAGGATTAGAGACACATTTTTGACCCTACACCTCCTACATTTAAACACAAAATATGAATTCCCTGTGCTTCGTCCCTCCAAAAACGCCTAAGTTTCTACTCAACCCCCACCTGTCACTCAAACAGATGTTACAAAAATGCCATTTTTGATATAACTTTGATAAGGTATATCAAAGTATGCCTTTAAAAATGAAAAGAAACGGGGAAGTTTTCCGAGATAATTTTCCTATGCGTAACTGTTCCTATAATAAGAACTATAGCTTTTGATGAAATATAATTTAAAGCAGAAAGATCGTGAACAGATAAATACAGTAAAACCCTAAATATCAAAACAGTAAAATAGAAATCAATCAACATAAAGCAGCAATATTTCAAATAGAAAATACCCAAATTTTGAACAAGACAACAAACAATTTTGGACATCTTTTGACTATCTTTCAATTCGACCTTTTCATAATTTCACTTCTTTTTACCATTTGCACTTTTTCGACTGTGTACTGTCATCATCTCTGTCACTGTTTCTTCTTTTTGATGATGAAGCAATGGACGGGTCTTCTACTTTGCACTTTTTCGACGGTGTGTCTGTCTCTTCATCTATATCACTGTTCTTTCTTTTTAATGATAAAGCAATGGACGGGTCTTCTACTTTGCACTTTTTCGACGGTGTGTCTGTCTCTTCATTTATGTCACTGTTCTTTATTTTCGATGATGAAGCAATGGAAAGGTTTTCTACTTTGCACTTTTTCGACGGTGTGTCTGTCTCTTCATTTATGTCACTGTTCTGTCTTTTTGATGAAGCAATAGACGTGTCCTTTCCTTTGCAATTTTCTGACGGTGTATCTGTGTCATCATCTATGGTTATGACTTCAATGTCATCATCTATGGTGATGATTTCAATTTCTTTCTGTTTACGTCTGTTTCTGTTACCCTTGTTCTTTCTGTTTACGTAGCTTTCATAATTGTCATCTTCGGGATATGTATCAAAGCACAGATAAGGCGATTCTTTGGAGGCAAAGGTTGATGGAGAAACAGTATACGGTTCTTCTACATCATTCATTTCCAATAGATATGTTAATTCTTTCGAGGAAAAATTCAAGTCAAAAAATTCAAATTCTTCTTCAAAATAGAGGTAATATAAGAGAGTTTTTGGTGCGCTCAAACTCTTCATACAGCCATATATTCTGTAAAAGTCAATTCTGAAAAGCCGTTCCCTGCCAAAAATAGTTTTCTTGAGTTTCTTTCGGCATATGGCTTTTAATGTTTTGCAGGGTTCGCGAGAGCGATCCGGTAGAAATCTATTGCACATATAAAGGGCATATGCAAGCAGTGCATTGGATTCCTTTTTGATGTTAGAACTAATTTGCTGTTTAAGCCAATTCCCAAGAATAGATCGAAAGTCAAGAGTGAAATCATGGTTGCAGTAGTATTCTAATACACAAATTAACCTAACTGCCCACACAGGATCGGTAGAGTATCTGTGTAGTAACATTTCGTAACGTTCCATTAAATCTTTTAAAAACGTTTCAATGTAATCCATGTAATCCTTTTAATAAGCTTCTGTTTATACCATATAGATTATCACTGTATAAGATTAACTGTATTAATGATATCTGAGGAATCTGAATATATAGTGAAGGTGACGTCACTTATAGAATGATGTCATATACAACAATAAAACCGTGCATGCAGGTTACATCCACAGTGACGTCACATTGAAAATAACAGTGTAAATTTGTAGTGACGTCATTTACCAGTCAGAATGTATCTATTTTTATTGAACCTTTACAACGACACACTCCTAGCGAATTTTTTTTTTTACTGGGGCTGAACAATTTACATTTTCTATTTATACTATATAGATTTTTATTGTATGATATTCATTGAATTAATTCACTGGAATCCGAGATACATGGTAAAAATGTCTGTTGTCCACATGCCTGTGGAGAGAGGGTGAAGCTTTCTCCTTAAAATTCTTTTGAGAACCGAGCAAAAGAATGAAATTATAAAAACAGACTTCCCGAAAAAGAACAAATTCAACGATTGAAATTACTTAAATTATAATAACCGAGGATTCGCTAGGAAACGTTACACGTTTTTAGTACCCTCTGGCATTTCCCTCCCGCTTCAATTTCAGAATTTACTTTTTAGCTGGAATAACAACAATGTAAAAGGGGGGGGTCTTTCATGGTAGTTAGCTGCAAATTTATCTACATAACCTGGCTAGGCTGCCCTGTTAATAATTTTAAGTGTCACAGGGGGCACTAATTCCAGAAAATGTGGGTAGTCAAAGATTTTTCGTTTTTTTTTTAAGGGTACAAAAAAGTAGTTTTCAAAGTTTAGGGGCCGGTTTTTTTTTGTCTAATGACAAAATAAAAACCACTATTTTTGACAAACTAACCCACAATTAGTGCCTCGTCTGATGTTCCTCTTTAATGCATCCAATTTTTTGGGTATTGACAAACCACCTCTTACATTTTAATACATTCTTTACATTTTAAATAAAATGTAATTTTATTTATTAAATATGTCAGCCATGTTGATAAATTTTCAACCGGTTCTTCAGAAATCCCACTTGCAAAATACGCATGTTCATTCAATTCATGCCAATAAACACAATTATTGGCAGCGTTCCGGCTCAATAGTAACCAAAACTCTAAAAAACTGGATTTTGATACCAATAATTACATCAAAAGAATCGCATTTTCATGCTGATTTTAAATATATAAGTTTCATCAAGTTTTCTTGCATAGGTCTTTGTTTTCTGTATTGCTGCTTTCATTAACGTGCCTTCTTTATTTGTCAATTTATTTTTCTCATTATGCTTGTTTTCTATGCAAGTAGTACGCACTTAGGCTTATTAACAAAAAATCAAACTGTGGCATTAAACATGTGTGCTTTATTTCTTTAATTTTGTGTATACGCTCAAAAATAAAATATTCCGCATTTTTTTCCTTTTTATCCCTTCATTCCATTCATGTTGGATTATTTTGTTGTTTGTGCATATTAGAATGCGCTTCGCGATACTGGAGAAAAAGCCTTTTTATTTCAAAAATAATATGCTAGATAAGATGTAGCTTTTCTTTGTAGTTTTTTTCTTGCCCTGATTCCAAAAGTCCTTTTCTTGCCTCTTCAGGGATCATCAATATTGCCTCTTCAGGGATGACAGTTATTTTATTTAATATTTGATGAGTTGAAATAACAGCCATATTTACGCCATTGCTTCATGTTGAAACAGTTTATAAAAAAAAAGCTGGTAAGCTTTAAGCTACAAAAATTAACATAAATTGTTCCTAGGAAACGTTAAAATAACTACCTATATTTTGTTTAGTTCACGCTTAAATGACTCACTTTTAATGAAAGACGTGAATGAAAATTATCTATAATCTGTTTTAATTGGTGTAGTGGCTTGTTTTAATTGATGAATAACAATAATAAGGGATCCTTTATTTTTTAGCATTAAAATAAATCAGTAAACTATCACTAATAATGCTTAAATAGAGCCCAAGTTTAAGGTACGATAAGAACACAGTAGAGGTAACATACCGTTCCGAAAAGTCCTATACCCTCCTTTGAAAATTTTTGACACACATCTAAAACCATACAAGCTTCATGACCCCGCCTTCGCACGTATGTTTCCGAAAAGCACCAAGTAGCAACTCCAGTTCCAAAAATTGTAGGGAGGTATATGGACTAACAACAAGTCCTTTCACCTCTTTGACTTCTTCTCCAAAAAACTAGCTACTGGAAGCGCTATTCTCCTCCAGTCTATCGTTATAATCGTATAATAATCGTATAATACATTGTTATTGATTGTGGGAAGTGCGAGTACCTGAGCTACCTGTCCCCAGCAGTTTAAGGTACTAGGCCAGCCGGTACCAATACGGCTCTTCCTACTCATTCCCGCTCTCTTCTGCACAATCAAAAACTATGGATAAATCGCATCCCTTTAAAAATTTACTTCTTCAAGCTTTAATCTTTATTAAACAACATTTCTCTTCTTTAAGGTATCAATTGCTGTCTTAAATATCTTACGATCAATTTCCCATGGCAGGTTAGAATCCAGGATAGCTGTATAAGTATTTGGAATCTTAGCCAAGGAGCAGAAACGCTTAAGAGCAACAGTCTCCTCACTCTGAGCCAACAATCAAATAAAATATGCTGGATTGTTTCCTCTGCTGAAAAGCAGATTCGGCATAAAGGGGAATGATGTAGCTTCCAATTAAATAACAAGCTATTTAGAAGTAGGGCACCTGGTTTCAGCCGGTAATATAGCACTGTATTTAATCTTGTATGAAATGGAGATAACATTAATTTACTGTGATTAACTTTGGATCTTTGCCTGATAATATCTCGTGAATTGAGGTCAGAGGAAGGACTAGGAGATAACATGGAAGCCTTTGCTGCTAGAGAATCAGCCATATCATTATATTTTATACCTTTATGACTAGGAACATGTTGAAAATAAACTTCATTTTCCTTGATCTTAAGATTAAGAAGCTGTCTTCTAATATTATATAAATCTTTGTCATTAGCAATTCTATTAATATTTTGGATCAGCAACTGAAACTATGGCTCTGACGGTTTGAAAAACTTGCCAAATTGCGCGCTGTATTATGTTTAGAGAAACATTTCGCTACTGTATATTACCTCTAAGGTAGATCAGGAGTTCATGGTACACTGGAAGATTGATAAAACTGGAAATATAAACTATGACACTTGTAAAAATATAAGCATATGCTATTTTGATGGCCTTGGGGGACTTTCGTGTGTAATACTTTTCTTTTTTGAACTTTGGAGATAAAAAAAAAGATCAGATTTGCTGAAAGAAAATGACCCCCCCAAAAAATAGGGCCTTTGGTATTCGATTCAGCACTGTTTGGGATCTAAAATTGGTGCAGCACTTTACTAATTTCGGTACCGAGAAGTTTCTGAGTTCGGGATAATAGCTCCCTAATTCCAATGCCCCAGGATTTTGTCGCTGAAAATTTTCTATTCGATTCCGATTAGTGGCACCAATTTACGGGAGAGGGAGGCAAGAATTTTTTGGATTTTAAACTAATACACAAAATAGATAATGTTCAAAATCTTTGATGTGAACTTTTTCTGCTAGATACATAAAATAAACTGCATTTTCAAATGCAAAGAGCAGTTACGAATCCCCCCTTTCTAATTGGCATGGCTATCCTAAGAGACGGGGTCCCAGGAAGTTTTTTTCCCTGCAGTCGTTCTTGATTACATCAACCACGGATATTTTGTATAAGACTTATTACACTTTTTTTGGGGGGGGACGGAGGTGGTGAAGCATTACAGAAACAAATATTTATTCCCTATTTTCTTTCATCTATATTAATGACTTATTTTTCCTCAGCAAAACGGTTATTCCAAGTACTGGTTCCTTTGGTCCACGAAGATTAGCAGCCAGCACCTCAGTTTTCGGAATTAGCAAGGTATTGTACCGACTTTAGATCTGTCGAGGCCAGACCCGGGTACCGAAGTATCGACTTTAGTTTAACCAAAAGAAGCTAGAATAGTCCTACTTTCAAGCAAAATTATACGTTATTATAAATTCCAACGTAATTACAAAATCATAGCATTTCAAATAGTCTTCGTATCCTATTAATTCCTGAAAATAAGATAGGATTCTTTGAAAATAAAAACGCCCCCCAAGCCCCCCGCGCGCGTAAGTCGTTACGCGCCATATTAGTTACGCGCCATTGTAGTTGTGTCCCTGTGTCTCACCTGTGAATATAGATGTATATATATATATATATATATATATATATATACGTTTTTAACTACGGAAAACTTGCGAATATACAACATTCTTTGCTGTCCCATTGTCTGTGCATATAAATAAATTGTCAGGTTTACCGACTCTTGAACATGCAACATATAATGGTCCATGGGAAAACAATCCGTATTCAGATCTTTACCTCATGATTCTAATGATTGCCCTTGAGCTTTGTTGATGGTGATTGCTAATCGACCATTTCCTGTGTCGCCGTCGTCATTTATGTATCCCCCTGTGCCCCCCGGCGTCCCCGTTGTTGTTGTGTCCCTGTGTCCCGGTCGTCATTTATATTCCCTGTGTCCCGGTCGTCATTTGTGTCCCGGTGTCCCAGTCTGTGATTTCTCTTTGAGTGTACCGGGCTTCATTTATATTCCTTGTGTCCCTGTGTCCCGGTGTCCCGGTCTGTATATACATTCGTTTTTGAAATGGTCTTTTTTTCAGTTTTTAGTTTTTTACCTTTTTTTTTAGTTTTTTTAGTTATACCTCATGATTCTAATGATTGCCCTTGAGCTTTGTTGATGGTGATTGCTAATCGAACATTCCCTGTGTCCCCGTCGTCATTTATATTCCCTGTGTCCCGGTCGTCATTTTTATCCCGGTGTCCCGGTCTGTATATTTTTTAGTTTTTTATTAGTTTTTAGTTTTTTTTTCTTTTTTTTGTAGTTTTTACCTTTTTTTAGTTTTTTTTAGTTTTTTTTTTACTTATGTCCTGGTCGTCATTTATATTCCCTGTGTCCCGGTCGTCATTTGTGTCCCGGTGCTTTGTTGATGGTGATTGCTAATCGAACATTCCTTGTGTCCCGGTCGCTTTCTCTTTGAGTGTCCCGGTCGTCATTTATATTCCCTATGTCCCGGTGTCCCGGTCGTCATTTGTGTCCCGATGTCCCGGTGTGTAATTTTGTCAATCAACAAACATGACGTCAGTCAACACACAAACATGACGTCACCCGACAGACCCACACACAGACAACTTATTTTTATATATATATATATATATATATATATATATATATATATATATATATATATATATATATATATATATATATATATTATATATATATCCGATTTTCATATTTCTGGTTATAAGGTAAGTTGATATGTTTTATAAGATGTATTTTATTTGGAGGAATCAAGGCTAAAACACTGTAACAACAATTTGAATAACACTAACAGGAATTGCAATAACAATATACGCGGCTGTAAAGTGGGTTTGAATCCTTCAGCAACTGTTTGCGTTTTCAATTTAATTATATTCTTCCAAACGAGGTAAGGTCTGGGGCTAGTTCTAGTTCTCTCGTTTTGTTTGTGTGACGCACCTTCGATGTGAAAATGTGGACCTAAAAAAGCTTTTTTGGAGGCTTGAAATGATGTACAGCTATTAACATACCTATAATATTTTCTGTTGTTAATGCAACTACAATTAAGCCTACAGTAACAATGATTAAAGCAGCGTTACAGCCATTTATCAGTCATATTTATTTATCAGTATATTTATTTACACTGATCAGTATATTATATTTATTTATAATGATCAGTATATTATCAGTATATTTATTTATCATTTATCAGTTATATTTATCAATAATATGTTGTTTTTTCCTGAAATTATTAATAAGGGCAGTATAATCATCAAAGTGCTTTTCACATTTCGGAAAGGAGAAATTGGTTTCAGGAATAGTAGGATTTTTTTTACTTATTTTATTTTAATTAAAACGGAAATATACTCTTTTAGCATCTTTTTTGTTAGATGATCTTACATAGTGCAAAGAGCGGCTACAACCCCTGTTCCTCTCAGTGACGTTAATATTATCTCAATCATCTTACTTAACCTCGTTTACAATATATTTCGAAAACAAGAAATTGATTTTAAGAATGCTATTATTCTTTTTATTTTTACTTAATATTATATTAATTAAAAACAAAAATATCCCCGGTTAGTATCTTTTTCGTGTGATGGACTTACAAATCTGTCTTTAAAGGGTGGCTACAACCCCTCTTCTTCTCGGTGACGTTAATATTATACAAATCCCCCTATTTAACCTGTCTTACACTATTTATATCTTTCCCTTTTCATGTCGTTAAACGAATTTACAAAAAAAAACTTTTACATAAATTTTCGGAAAATAAATAAAAAGGAAGCAACGGATTTTTATGCTGACTTCAAATATACAAGTTTCATCGAATTTTGTCTTTGTCATCAAAAGCTACGAGCCTGAGAAAATTTACCTTATTTAGGAAAATAGGGGGTAACACCCCCTAAAAGTCATAGGATCTTAACGAAAATCACACCATCGCATTCAGCGTATCAGAGAACCCTATAGAAAAAATTTCAAGGTCCAATCTACAAAAATGTGGAATATTGTATTTTTTGCCATAAGACAAATCACGGGTGCGGGTTTATGTTTTTTTTTTCCAGGGGTCATCGTATCGACCAAGTGGTCCTAGAGTGTTGCAAGAGGGCTCATTCTAACGGAAATGAAAAGTTCTAGTGCCCTTTTTAAGTGACCAAAAAATTGGAGGGCACCTAGGCCCCCTCCCACGCTCATTTTTTTCCCAAAGTCAACGGATCAAAATTTTGAGATAGCCATTTTGTTCCGCATAGTCGAAAATCATAATAACTATGTCTTTGGGGATGACTTACCCCCCACAGTCCCTGGGGGAGGGGCTGCAAGTTACAAACTTTGACCAATGTTTACATACAGTAATGGTTACTGGGAAGTGTACCGACGTTATCATGGGGACTTTTTTTGGTTTGGGTGTGGGGTTCAGGGGAGGGGGCTATATGGGAGGATCTTTCCTTGGAGGAATATTTCATGGGGGAAGAGAAATTCAATGAAAAGGGCGCAGGATTTTCTAGCATTACTATTAAAAAAAAAACAAAGAAAATATAAACTTTAAAATGTTTTTTCAATTGAAAGTAAGGAGAAGCATTAAAACGAACAGAGATTATTATGCATATGAGGGGTTCTAAAAATACTTTAGCATAAAGAGCGAGGTATATAGGAGGAGATAAATACTTCGCTCTTTATGCTAAAATTTTTTTAAGTAACTTCAACTATTTATTCTATGGCCTTTCTGATTCAGGGGTCATTCTTAAAGAATTGGGACAAAACAAGATTTAGTGTGTAGAGCGAGGTATTAACGAGGGGACCAACCCCCTCATATATATAATCAAAAATATAATAATATAAAAGTTTGTTACTTAAGTTAATTCTTAAGTTACGTATATTTTTTACTAATAAAACGTTCGTTAAAAATTAAAATATCTAGTTGCCTTTTTAAGTAACCGAAAAATTGGAGGGCAACAAGGCCTCCTTCCCCACCCCTTATTTCTCAAAATTGTCTGATCAAAACTAAGAGAAAGCCAGTTAGCTAAAAAAGAATTAATATGCAAATTTCATTTTAATAATTTATGTACGGAGAGCCAAAATCAGACATGCAATAATTCAAAAACTTTCAGAAATTAAAAAAAACAAGTTTTTTGAAATGAAAGTAAGGAGCGACATTAAAACTTAAAACGAACAGAAATTACTCCGTATATGAAAGGGGCTTTTCGTCCTCGACACCCCGCTCCTTGCGCTAAAGTTTTATTCTTTCTCGCAACTCTACTTTTTAAAACAATAAAAAACTTTAGCGTAAAGAGCGGGGTGTCGAGGACGAAAAGCCCCTTTCATATACGGAGTAATTTCTGTTCGTTTTAAGTTTTAATGTCGCTCCTTACTTTCATTTCAAAAAACTGTTTTTTTTTATTTAATAGTAGTCAAATGACTGCTATATGGACCTATATACTACGATCAAAAATAACAAAGAGAATTGTCAGAAATTGCAATCCCCCCTCTCCCTACCTTAAGGCTTGAAAAGAATCAGTTAAAAAAGAAAAAAAAACATTTTTAGTTCCCTTCCCAATTCTGGGTCCCACAAGTGATTATGTAATGCAATCTCCACTTGGGTTGTCGTCCAGAATAGTAGATCACTTATTTTTTTTAAGGGTGGAGCTACAATCGGTATCTAACAGTTGTTCAACTATAACATTTCGGTTCTCTTGGGGCCAAAGTTGTTGTTTTGTGCCTCTTATTGGTAGAAATGCGCAAATTTCTGTAGCACGATTCCATTTGTTACTTGAAAATGGCCGCATAATTTTAAACTTCTGTTTGAACGAACCTTTTTTATATTAAAAACCCGTTTCTTTATTACATTCGCCCCTGAAAATATAAGAAAGTAAACGGATCCGTGACCATTCTTCTCGGAAATAGTGACCCCCCCCCCAACTGGTTATGCTCTTTTTGTGTTCCTCCATGATAATAATTGTTTTGTTTAGTTGATTTAAAAAAAAGTTATTCTTTGTATCCTTGGCATCCCCTTTCTCAGGTGCCTGTAATACGAATCTGTTCTAGCCCTCCATCCAAGACAAATACAATGCCATATCCACGTAGGAGCTACCGGGTAGAACCCCGCTCCCCGTGAAATTCTGTCCGACTCGCAGAAACGTAACAAAAATGCATGACAAACGTAATAAATATAATTTTTTTGTACCCCTCCCCCTCGCCCTCCCTAACATAAATCATGGAAACGCCCTTGCTTGTTCATGTGACCATTGATATTTATTTGTAGGAAAATGTGGAAGAGAAAAATCAAATGATTCGGAGAATTCAGCAAGAGATGGATAGCTTGCAATTTAGAAACCAGCAGCTTATGAAAAGGGTTGAATTCCTTCAAGCTGAGCTGTTTAAGGTATGTTTTGCTTTAAGCTCTTTGGTATGAAGGTATGAAGAATGGGTCTTTGGTATGAAGGTATAAGCTTTTGGTTTAAGGTATGAAGCTCTTTGGTGATATGAAATAAATGAGAAACAATATAGCTATGTTATAAATTTGATTCACAGGGAATAATTAGTGACAAAAGGGACAATGATTACCAGCATAGCTAGCGAGAAGTCATCCGTTCGACTCCCAATAATGTTGAGTTTTCTGTTGAGATTTTCCATTATTAGTTCTTTTAGTCTATGTTTAGATGAGAAAAAGATGTTCGTAAGGAAAAAAAGCGAGAGTATAATCTACCAGTGAAATTGAAAATAAAGCCTAAATATTTCGGCCGAAACCGCTGCTAAATATATTTGCAATGTTTGCACTATTTTTATTATATATTTTTTTAATTGGTTTGAAATAGCATCTTTATTTTCTGTACGAATATCTTTTCCTCATCTGGTCATGGTTAGCCAGTGTGGTCTCAGAAATTTTTAAGAATAAACAAGCCTCCGCTCCCCCGCTCAACTTATCCGAGACTTTCGTTCTCAGTGCAATTACTCATCTCCATTGCATGGAGAGGGTCTTCTTTCATTTTAGTGGTTCTTTTTACGGTTTGTTTTGTTTGTTTTAGTGGTTGTTTTTTATGGTTTGTTTTTATTTTTCTATTCTGCTCCGGAGGCGGTTAAGGGGACCTCTCAGCTGAAATATCAAAATTTTTGCCCTTTCTTTTCATTTTCGCTGGCTGGAAATAACATCTTTCTTTTCTGTACGAATTTCGTTTTTTTGTCATGCTTAGCCAGTGTGGTCTCAGAAATTTTTAAGAATAAAGAAGCCTCCGTTCCCCCGCTCAACTTATCAGAGACTTTTGTTCTCAGTGCAATTACTCTTATCTCCATTGCATGGAGAGGGTCTTCTTTCATTTTAGTGGTTCTTTTTACATTTTGTTTTTGTTTGTTTTAGTGGTTGATTTTTACGGTTTGTTTTTGTTTTTGTATTCTGCACCGAAGGCGGTTAAGGGGACCTCTCAGCTGAAATATCAAAATTTTTGCACTTTGTTTTCATTTTCGCTGGCTGGAAATAACTTCTTTCTTTTCTGTACGAATTTCGTTTTTTTGTCATGCTTAGCCAGCGTGGTCTCAGAAATTTTTAAGAATAAAGAAGCCTCTGCTCCCCCGCTCAACTTATCCGAGACTTTCGTTCTCAGTGCAATTACTCTATCACCATGGAGAGGGTCTTCTGTCGTTTTAGAGGTTCTTTTTACAGTTTGTTTTTATTTTTCTATTCCTGTAGTGTGGACGGTTATGCAGTGGTCTCAACCGAAATTTATGCACTTTTTTTCTTTTTCTCTAAGTGGAAATTTGTCTTTGCGAATATAGTTTTTCTGATATTATCATGCTTTGCCAGTGTAGTCTAAGAGAAGACAATAATTGGAGGGTAATCCTACACGGCTACAGTGGTGGTACTGGTCTCTCTTATACCCAGGACAAATTTTATTAGCGCCCACCAACCGTATCCCACAAAATTTTCTGGCCAAATTTAAAAAATTCATTAGTTAATTAAAAAAATTTATTTATTGATCATACAGCTTAGATACCAATACAGTTATGAAACTCCTACCTTGCCCATGAGAAGCTTCTGCTACAGAGCTCTGAACTTGGTGCCTTCTCCAAGCCCGCACTCCGACGCGTAGATCGTACTACAACACTATAGGCGGGAACGCAGTTTTGTTTTGTTGCATACGATTCTATTCACGTCAGTCCAATTGCTCTGACTTTTAGATTCAGATTGCCAGTTTCCTGTTTCCAGTTTCCTATCTAAGTTGTGATTAATCAAATAATGGTTTATTTTTAATTTTGATTATTTTAATTATTACTACTTGATTAATATTGAATTATTTTATATTTTGATTTATTTTTTCATTGTTTAATTAATAATTCATCAATTATTTTCATTTATTTTAAGAAAAATAAAATTTCTAAATTGCGAAATGACTATAACCCTTAAATTATTTATTTGAAATTTTGACCCCTGAAATTTCCAAGTACTCTCTCAGCCTGTAATCTTGCACCGCGTTGTACACTAGAAACCTAGTTAAACTGAACAATACAAGAATAATTGCTTAACGAGTATGAAAGGTATGCGATAAAATTTGTACATATTTTTCTACTTACATAAAATACTTGCACAATAGAATTAGAATTGAAAAAATACTGAAGCAGGCATGTTTTCTTTTTGTCACTAAGGTTTGGACCACTCGTACGTTTCCCCAGATACTTAGACATCTTGTGTTTTATGCAATGTAGTGTTTCTTTTTCCAGTTTAGGGCTATATTGAAAGAAAGGTTGAGATGGATGGGCTACGTTCTGCGGATGAAGGATGACAGATTGCTGAAGATAGACCTTTTTGGCCAACCGTCTGGGGCTACACGGAAAGCAGGTCGTCCTCGTCTGGGGTGGGAGGAAGTCACAAATAAATATTTAAAGGAAATGAGAACTTCCTGGCAGGGTATAAAGAGGGTGGCCTTGAACAGATTAGGTTGGAGGAGGAGCGTGCGTAGCTGTGTCGGCCTCAAGCGGTTCGGTACTGCTGTGGGCTAGTAGTAGTAGTAGTAGTCTTTCCAGTTTGCACAGACACACAGACATTAAGGGTTCCTAAATAAGTGTTATGTCTTGCCTCGTTTTTCTTCCAGAATTTGATACGGAAGTACTATCTTCCTTCCAGAAATGTTATCCCTACATTGAGTGATTATAATCATCTAATAAATTATTGAGATAAAATAAGATCTCGGGTACAAATTGTGTGGTAAAATGGGTTTATGAAATATGGCTGTTGAGAAGTTAAAGGTTAATTATTGAAGATTTTGAAAAAGGGGAAGCACCAAGTGATTAAGGAAAAGTTTAGGTTTTAAATTGATTTCTGTTGGAAGCAAACTGCTTAGCATGATCATGCGTACTATTCTAAGAACTGCTGCTGCTGCTACTGCAAAAAAAAAAGAGTTTTAGGAAGGAGAAAATTTACAATTTACTTAGACCAAATTTTCATTCGTTGCTTGACAATCGAGAAGTGTCTGAACCGTCAGCTCCCTTTAACCCTCCCTCTTTAATTCATTTGATTCATCTTATGGAAAAGCTTGTTCCCTTGTATGATAAACAAAATAAGTATAATAAGGTGATTAGTGCTACATATGAGAATAACATTGATGCGGTTAAAGTATGGAGCAACTTTAGTTATTGGATTTTATATAAAATGTTAGTTTAGCTTAAAACAAAATTGTGTAAAACGTATAGTAGACAAAAATACTTGCAAAATGAGTTTTTGAAAGTTTTGAGAATTCAGTTTGCAAGCATAGGTTTGAGAAATAGTATTGAGACGACTAAGCAGCTTAGACTAGAAATAAATGATGGTGTCGTCTTTTGGGAATTGAGTAGCACTGGAAGAACCATAAAAAGGTTAAGACATGAGGTGACTCGATGTTACCGAAGATGAACTTCCAAGTTCGTTTTCTGACGGTGTTTTTTCATTTAAAATTTTTGAATTATGAGAAAAAAAAACAGATACGTTCTTAAATGTTGTTATTACATTTTAAATTTCTAAAAAGAAAAAAAAAAGGTTTTAGCTTTCACATGTTTGTCTTCGAACACAACCTGAGTATATTTCTTATTGTGGTATAAACTTGTGTATATTTACAATCAATTTTAGATATAACAAATATATCTCTTATAATTTTGTAGGATACAAACAGTGGCGGAAGTACCAAAAAGACTCAAACCCTCGAGTTTCCTGATGTGATAGAGGATGAACTTCGGAGTAAAATTGAAGAAAACGCTCGGTTAGCTAGTCAGGTAAGTCGTCCCTTTGTGGCACTTGAAGGGACGGTAATTATAGACAAGTTACAAATTCCATTCGTGCTACAAAAATTTCCTAAATTAAAGGGCAGAGGCTGCAATTTTAATTCGAGTCTTTTGGGATAAAAAAAAAATAATGGGAGGATTTAAAGCATTTCTTCTAAAAGTGGCGATTGTCATCATTAGAACTTATAATGTGGCTTATTATTAAAATAAAAGCAATAAGAGTCAAAAAGGTTGAGATGAGATAATATTTTATTTCAATGTGACTATTACGAACTTCCATTAGCTAAATTCGTATTTCAAATAGATAAATAGAAGCGCGAAAAAAAAACTATACATATATCGTGTATAATATATATATATATATATATATATATATATATATATATATATATATATATATATATATATATATATATATATATATATATAACATGCAATAAAAATAAAGATGGAAGAGGGAGACTTTTTTTATTCATTGAGTTGTTTTGATGTCTTCGGTAAAATTTTTGTGCTTCGAGACGGTTAACTCTTTTAGATTATTTAAAATTAACTTATTCAAACAATAAACATGGGCAAACTATATACAAGCAAAGAAATCTGAGAAATTGCAAGCATTTTGAGATTTCTAAGGAGGGGGATTATGTGCAGAAAACACTTATCGCTGTCTTTAAAAGATGGTACTGCTAAGATTTATTTTGTTTTAAATCTCTTTGATTTGTATTTATTCTTGTTTGATATGTATGATTAATATAATTAATACTTGAAGTTATATTTAATTTTACTACATTCAGATATTGCGTGGAGGTGGGGCTTTGATGGCCGAAATGTTTCTTCTCGCTGTACAATCGAAATCATACATCGCATCCCCCTCCCCTCCGGACAACCCTCAAAATAGAAAAAGGAAAGCCATACCTACCTTGAACTGAAATAGATTTAAACTTAAAAATATTATTCTTATAGATTTCGTTGGAGAGAAGCCTCGTTTTAATGGGTGTAATGGCTTGTCTCAGTGGGTTAATAAGGATTCTTCATTTTTGGGTATTAACGTGAATAAGATGAATAACCATATTAATACTAAAGTAGTATTTTTCTCTCTCTTTTTCTTCTTTATCTTAGTATTGAAGTAATGCCCCGGTCACTCTCACGGAATAGCTATTGGTGTTATACCTTCTAATCGTAATGTACATGAATTTAGACAAGGCGAATTTTGGTCTCTATGACTTATGAATAAGCTTCCTAAGGTGTAGGATCCTTATGGCCCTTATTACACCAATCACGACGTAGATATGGACAAAGCAAATTTCCTTAATGGGTACGACGGATATGGAAAGTTTGCCGATATCAGTGCTTTCATTTAACGCTTTGATGAGTTTTTAATTGTAGGAATGGGACAGGATTTTCTATAATCGACTATTGCTTTAAACCTTTCTTCTGTATGAAATGGGAAGTATTCTTTGAAAATGAAAAAAAAATAATTTGTAACATTTAAGGCGAATTGGCGTGAAATTTAAGTCGTGTGGGAGGTGTTTAAGTTCTAAGTTTTTCACGTCTTCCATTAGAATAGACGAAATGTAGAAGAAGAAATTCCTAGATATCTTGAAAAAATCACTTTGTCTAAAATCGTACTAGATCCTGTTTCTAGATATATCCCTTTTAACCCTAGGAAAAAGAAAAGTTAAGTTAAATTCCTTAAGTTGCTTTCCAGTTAAGTCAAAGAAAATTATTTGTTTTATTTTCTACCTAGACTATTAGACTAGATTATACCTAGATTTTCTGCCTAGACTCTAGTCTACAGTTAGTGTATATTTTTTTTCTTGATTTTGAGTTAGACACAATCTGTATGCTAACTGGTCTTATTATATCGATTGGTAATTAGCAACTGTCACTTTCATGAAAACTTCGCAACTAAGGAATTTCGGACAACATTTGCTAAAAACAAGTTTTTTTTTCATTTGCAATTTTTTTAAGATAGTAGAATAGCAGTAAAGATCTAAATTTGTGGAGCTCAACCTGTATAGGCTATGGTTATGGAGCGAGTTGTATTGTGGTTCCGGAGCTCAAACTGACGTCATGTATGCTACGCAGGTATCCAGCCGCTGGACTATGATAACATGTTAGAGGGAACGCCCAGTCAGTCAATTACAGCCCCAGTAAAAAAAAAAAAATGCTACTCATTGCAAATTAATTTTCAAGTAGGCTACCAAGGACATCAAAGTAAAAAAACCTTCTAGACCTATGATATCTGGAAGCCAGGATTTTCTAATGTTTTCTTTTTGGTTTCAAAATGGTGAAGTTTCAGGGTAGCATCCAAGGCTGTAGCCAAAAGGGGGTAGGGGTTTTGAACCCCCTCCCTCCCCTGAAATGTTTGTCTGACTCGTAAAAATACAACGAAAATGGATGTAACCCCTCCCCTGGGAAAAAAACCTTTTGTAAGCCCTCCCCCTGGAAAAAAAACAATGAACTCCACAAATTTAGATTTGTGGTATTATTGTCGTTGTGGAGCATTGTGGTTGTGTGTATTTTGGCATCCATTAACAGAGGCGTCACTAGCCAAAAAGTGTGTGTGGGGCAATGCAGTTTACCGTTTAAAAAAAATTTGTATTTTAAATTCTTTTTTAATTACACCTACATTTTTTTTTAATTTAGCGCCCGCTGCCACCAGAAAAATTTCTAACGGCATTTGGAAGTCTTTTTCATTAGAAACTGATTTTCCAATTTTTACTGATTTTTCCCTATATAGTTGCGGAAGTTTACGCTTCACCTGTTTCAACAATTAGGTTTCATCTTCACTGTCCTTGGTACTTTAACTGTTAGCAGTGCCTATCTGACGAACTGCACCAAAAAAATAAAATGTATACTCTCATGTGAGGATCATAGACCAACTGAATCTTATCGTACAATGAAGCAATGCCCGCTTCAGGTATCCGGGAATCATCGACATCACCAATTATATAGGTAGATGTAAATATGTTACGCATTACAACTTGTCGCTACTTAACTACATAGAATTGCTCTTTGGTGTGTGCTTTC
The DNA here is from genome assembly GCF_032884065.1 of Artemia franciscana. NCBI lineage: Eukaryota > Metazoa > Arthropoda > Branchiopoda > Anostraca > Artemiidae > Artemia > Artemia franciscana. The sequence continues at coordinate 14,287,608 of NC_088869.1, read as the reverse complement.
AAGTTCTAAATACGATGGCTAAAAAACAAAATATCTTTTGATAGAAATATTTGTACATATTAAGAGTATTCTTTCCTAGGACTTGTCCAAAAATTATGGCCATAAATACCTTTTCAATGCCCTAAAAATGAAAAAAAATATTAAAGAATATAAAAAATTCAAATATATGAAACATAAAAGATTACTATAAAAAATATAGAAATAAAAAATATAGATATCATAAAAATATATAAATACTAAAGGTAATAGAAATATAAGAAAAAATAAAAAGTATATTTTAAGATATAAACTATGAAATATAGTGTAATTAGCAGCGAAGCCTGTTTGATGTTTAAAAAGTAGAGTTAAGAGAAAGAGTCAAACTTTAGCGTAAAGAGCAGGGCGTTGATGAGGAAGCAGCCCCTTTCCCATACGAAGTAATTTCTGTTCGTTTTAGTTTTAATGTCGCTCCTTACTTTCCGTTAAAAAAACTTTTTTTTTTAATTGCAAAACAGGAACTAGTTATTATATCAATTTACATCACTAATATATATTGATTTTACAGTAAACTTATTTATGAATGATATATATTTCATATAATATATGTATATTATATATATATGTATATATATATATATATATATATATATATATATATATATATATATATATATATATATATATATATATATATATATATATATATATATATATATATAATATTATATACTATATATAATATTATATTATAATATATGAAATAAATATATTTCAAAAAGTATAGCTGATACTTTTCCCAAAACCACATGAATCAGTTGAAAAAAACCTTGGTACCAAATTTGTTTTCCTGTTATCCTGTGGTGGCTCATTTTTAGATGCCAATTAGTAGAATATAAGCATTATTTCTTATTCTTTGTCCAATTTTATTTAAATTCCTTTCTCGGAATTATAAAGCTCTGTTTTTTTAACACAAGGTTGCCGACCTTCATCGTAGTCATGGAGAAGAAGCTAACAGGTTGAGGCAGCGAATTATTCAATTGGAACATCAGGTCAAAGAAGCTCACCTCCGGAGCAAGTCTATTGAAAGCATAAGCAGTAAGAAAGGTAACATTTTTTCAAGTACAATTATAGCCTTTAGTCAAAAGTTAAATGAATGCATAAAAATTAAGATGAACAGTAACTCATGTTCTGATTGTAATTTCAGACACTATGCTACTACTACTAATAACTCATCGCAGAACCACACCGCCTGAGGCCAAGAAAGCTACGCACGCTCCGCCTCCATCCCAATCTATTCAAAGCCTCCCTCTTTAAAAACTCGCAGGAAGTTCCTATTTCTCTTAAGCCTTTCTTTATGACATCCTCCCACTTCAACCGTGGACGACCTGCTTTCCGTTTGGCCCTTGACGGTCGGCCGAAAAGGACAATCTTTGGCCATCTGTTATTCTTCATTAGCGAAACATACCCTAACCATCTCAATCTTTCTCTCATTTTATCCCAAGAAAGCGGGATTGTACTGCATTGTACTTTTTGTACTGCATACTGTGAAATACGGTCAGTCAGTCGGGTATATTGTAAAACGTATCCGATACAAAATTTACTAAGAAAAAAAACACGATATGAATGAATTGGTGAACAGGTTAGTTCTGTAAGATACTGGCATTAATTTGTTCTTCTTTGTATTAAGCACGAAGTTGGGAGGAAGGGGTAGAAGATGTCGGTGCTTGGGGCTAGCAAGGAGAAATTTCTGCAAACGCACTATAAACAGAAAGTGCCTATCTCTAACAGTGTCAACCCTTGGAGGCTCAAGAACAGATTTATACTCAATATATTTTTCTTTAAAGATGGTTTTGACCGCTCTTTTCTTGGCTTTTTCCACATTCTCACTTAGGTCACGTGTTTCTGTTGTTTGTTTTTTTATATATTTCCAATGAAAACACCAATAAAGGTATAAGCAGAGTATAAGCAGTAAAATAAGGATTCTGTTTCTTCACTATTCAATTATTTGCTTAATATTTATTGTTCAAATGTGCATAAATTTGTATGACGATGGCTATGGTTGTGATTATTAGGCTATATGTTTGGTGCTGTATTTTTTGTATAGCAAGAGGTGCCACTGATCTTAATGACCGTGTAAGGCCTTTGATAATAAAATCGATTGAGTTTGAGTCTCTTTTTTATAAGTGAAACTGCCTATTCCCAGGGCTCTCAAACTGTGGCGCATTTATCGCTTGTGGTATTCAGTGGTGTCAATTCGCGAAATTGGAGAGTTTTTTTTAGATATGGGTTCGTGATTCTCAACGTGGGGCATGGCAAAATTTTGGTGGGTCATTGGCAGGACATGAAACCCTTCAACTGAGTATACTGTAGAGCCTTAATTTTGAAAAAAAAATAAATCATGTGAGTGACATTAAATTCAAAAACATTTAAAAAGCAAAAGAGATGCATGATAGTATTGTAATGACGTTATACATTGTATAAAAGGTGGTCCCTTAAAAAAAATATGCCAACTTGGTGGTCTTTTAGTGGTGCTAATTCACGCAAATGCAGGGGGAGCGAGGGGGCAGGATTTGAATGAAGACACGAAAAACAGAACAAGGTTGATCAAACATCCTTAAAACATTAACTAATCTATCCGAATCCAGTATCTTCTCTTTTTCAACGGCCATGATCATGAGATTACTGAGTCTGTCATTTCCCATTGTCTTGAGTTCTGTGTTAAAACAAAACAGAGAATTCAAGTTTTATGAGCACTCAATCCATTCGTAAGTCTTAAAGTGATGTGCACTGAATTTCCTTCTATTAGAAGTGGAAGCAGGATATCCCTCAAGAATAGGTTGAGCAGGTTGGTCGGGACGCATTGCAGAGATACCTGAGAGAGATTCTCGACATCTACTGGAACTTGTAACGGGCTTGGGATGCAGACCATTATTTTATGTTGAATCGGGTCATTTATTGCTCCAGTTTTATTTGAAAGATTGTCACAGGTAAGGGAATTGATGTCCAGCAACCCGACACTTTGAGCACTGACACTATTGCCAGTTCCTTGCGCTGTAAATTTCTTGTTTTTTTTCGTATTTTCACCACAGAAAAGTCCAAAGTTTGTTGTCACTTTTTACGCGTTGTTTGATTATGGATTCACATCACCGAGAAAGATAAGATGACTCCTAGTTTTGACTGAACCCTAATCAGCGATCATGAAAGTGGGTAGGACAGCGGAAAAGGAATCGTTTTATACGCTTCAAAACAAGGCTAACTACTATCGGTATATTTAGGATTCTTCAGGACGAGCACAGAAGTAACAACTCAAAACCAAGTCATTGAAAAGCAACTGTAAAAGTAACAGTGTTATTTAATGGCTCAGAAAAACAAAAGCACGGGGCTGAACATTACAAGCAACCCGTCAGCCAGTCTCGCTAGTTCAATGTAGCACATAGCTAAAATACAAAATAGTTATTAAATAGAAGTAACAAGGTCTTTTTTTCAAATCTGGGGGGGGGTGACCCTCTGCCTCCCCTAATTTGCAACACTGTGGCCTTTTAAGCCTCCTTCAGGTGAATACAGGTAAAAATTTGAATAAAAAATTTTTAAAAACAACGAGGATTTTAGAAATGCGTAGACGGGGCAGGGCCCGAAATTGGTTGGGAACAACTTCTAGGCAATTTGTAATTTTTTCAATTTTATTTAATAACAAAATATTATATTCTTCCAAATCTAGGAGAATAGGGAGGGGGAATCTAGGGAGCCATTGCCTCCCCCCCTAATCCGTTCCATCTGTTGATTCGTCCTTTCCACTGATCCCCCATTCTACTCAAATGTATGTAAGTAACTATGATCGCACTAGGCCCTTAAGATCTAAACCAGTGGTGCTGATCTCTGTTTCGCAGCCCTTCAGCCAGGAAGTGCAATGGGAGGCTGGGAGCCAACCATCGTGTGCTCTCACACACCTTTCCTGCTTACCTTTCCCAAAGTTTTTTAGGTACACATTTTAGAGCTGGATAGACTCTGGCTGAACTTACAGAGTCACTCCACTGACCGTCTTCCTATTCCAAATAACTGGCTACGCCAGGAATTGAACCTGTGCCCCTCGGACAATCATTCTCAACCCTGCGTGTCAACCACGTGAGCTCATGAGCTCATTAAAGTCAAACGATTCGTGCTGTAATCTGACTGTTAAGCTTGCCATCATTGGCTGATTTATAATCCTGAGCGGAATAGACAATCAGTTCCTGGGTGTGCTTCATAGCAATTGATCATTAATTTGATCTGGGTACAACTTAAGTGCTTTTGAGAAAATATGTTAATTCCTAGTGAAATATGTTATTTATTTATAAAAAAAATTAAACACATCTAAAATTGTTTATAATATTTTCGAATAATTTTCGTATTGGTTATCCAACGTTATCTTTACCTAATGTTACTCTTATTTCTTGATTTTTGCCTAAATTTTTAATAATTTCCTTATCAAATAACGGCTTTATCTCAAACAATTAATTCTTTTTTGTTTAACTGTCAAAAATGCACACAAATACGACTTTTCAACGACAAAAAATTATAACTATTTTGGTTTTATAACTTATATATATTTTATGATGAAACATTATCAAAAATATTTCAAGAAATTTAAATTTATTCTAATAATATATTTTCTGTACTTTGAATCATTAGCGGCATTGAAAGTTTTTAGATTTATTTACCTTTGTTTCTTTCAAAATCCGATACTGAAAATGCTATCATCCGACCAGAATCTTTATTTCTACCAAATGATTATACTCATTTAAAGTCCCATTTAAATGTCTTCCAAAATCAAATTAATTTTCCAAATTCCAAAATCTAATCGAAAACCAAATCCTAAGTCAAATTTTTTATAGTCAAATATTATACGAAACAATTATGAACATTTGGAAGCGACCCCAGAATCCATACATTTAGCAACTATTTGGCCAAAGATGTGCCTGTCTTAAGAAATTAATGTTTATATCTCATAAGCATAAATAATACCTTTATATTATTGATTTCCCTATGCAAACAGTCGGTCAGTATAGACCATCCTGTGCTTGCTGCCTTGTTGGACCATCAACATTAACAAGGTCTGTGGTTCCAGGTGTTTGTAATATGTAAGAGGTGCCTGCCTCGTCCTGCTGAATTGCAATGGACGTAGCAAAATGACTTCTGCAACCCTTACAGGCTGTCCAAAAATATATATTTTCGAGGCTAATTCTTTATTCAAAAATTCCTAGAAAAGGAAAAACATTAAACCAGTCCAAAGAAGAAAGATTTAAAGAGTCGCTTCTTTAGATTGTATATTTAACAAAAATTGAAAAATATTTGCCTTAAAATCTTAGCTTCACCTCCCTGTGAAAACCCTCCGATATACCCCTTGAGGATTGGTGCTAGTTCATTATAATCATAGTGATACTATTTTACTACTTTTGAATATATTACAAAACTCTCTATGGAACAAGTTATAATCGTACAAACAGGTATATAAATTTATACCCGTATGAACTTTTAATCATTAGCGGCGATAAAAATTTTTAGATTAATTTGTCTTTTTTTCAGAATCTGATACTGAAAGTGCTATCGTCCGACCGGAATCTTTATCTGTTCCCAATGATTATACTCACTTCAATTCCCAGTTTGATATCTTCCAAAATCAAATTGTTCAGTTGGAAAAAGAAAAGGAAATGTGGAAACTTAATTATCAACTTCAAAGTGCCAAGCAACAACGTTCACAAGAGGTAAGTTCATGAATAGAACAAGGAATATGGAAATATGATAAGAGAGAAAAATTAAGTTCTTATGAGAAAACAGAAAAATTGAATCGTGAATGTTTCAGCATTTATCTATCTCCCATTTTTTGCACATAAATGGCTGTTTGAGTGGCCTTTGAAGATGTGCCATATTGATATAGAAAGATATCAAAAGCTGTATTCTTCTATGATTGTTGTTGAAAGCGAGAAAAGGACGCTAACGTAATTTAAAAAAATACCTAAAAAGGAATCCCTTCCTAGCCCCGCCCCTCTTCCTCTTAAAGTTGTTTTGAAATATCCCCACCACGGAAAAATTAAGGTCTAAAAATTTAAGTTTTCGTCTTTTTATTAATTGTATCGTATTTAAATATCAACTTTAAAGTGCTAAATAGCAATTTTTACCCCATGTCAGTCAATAAATAGAACCAAAAGTGTGGGAGACTTAATCTTTAATTTAATCCTCAAGAGAAAACTATTACTGCCATCCAGTGTTGCCCAGAAAAATTGTAATCAAACAGTTTGTGGTAACGAAGTGTAAGTATGGAACGACTCGGCTCAATAGTAACCGAAATTCTAAAAAATGGAATTTTGGTATCAAATAGACACATTAAAAGAATTTACATTTTCTTCTTATTCCAAACATATAAGATACATTAAATTCGGTGTTACACATCAAAAACTCTAATATCAAAGAACTCTACTGTAGAGATGTCGAGCTCCCATTTTCAAAAAGTGGAATATTGTATTTCTTGCCAGAGGAAAAATCACGTCTGCGTCATTATTTGTTTTATTTTGTCGTTGTTTTTTTATAGAGGTGATCGTGTCGAACCCAGTGGTCCTAGAATATCGAGAGGGGGTTTATACGAATTGGAATTAGAAGTTCCAGTGTTTTTTTAAATGACCAAAAAGATTAAAGGAAAATTAGCCCCCTCCCACGCCCCTTTTTCTCAAAGTACTCCGATGAAAATTTTGAGAAAGCCGTATTTTTCAGCATAGTTGAAAAGTCCAACACCCATATCTTTGGGGATAATGTGACCTTCAACAGCCCCTGGAGAAAGGACTGTAAGTAATGAAATTTGTATATTTGCTACATGTAGTATTTTTTTATTGGGGAATATACAGAAATTTTGATTTTTTTTTGGGGGGGGGGTATCTTTTTGGAGGGTATAATTACTTGGACTAATTACTAAAAATTATTTTTATTAAGTAAATAATATTCAATAGTAGTGTCTCTCCTGCTGTGTTTTAAGGCTTTTTGTGGGCATGCTTACCCATAATTCCATTCAGGAAGAAAACCTGAATGTGCAAAAAAAATGTGGAGCGGGGGCAGTCACTTCATAAATGTGTTTTTGACAAGTTGGCCACAATTTTTGCATGCCAGGGGTCAACGATTTGAACATAAAATTTTCACCTAGTCTGTTTCAGTGGCTCAGGATTACTAGTTTTTGGAATTCCAGGGCATTAAAAACGTCCTAGGATTGTCGCCACTTGACAGGATTGTCTATAAAAACCAACTTTATTAGATAATTTCAAGAAGAATTGCTCTAAACCTGAAATTCGGAAAGTTCTATTCTGCTAAAATCTTTTAATTTTGATTAAAATTTCTTTTATTTCTGACTTTTTTTCTGACTTTTCAAAAATGTATTTTTGATATTCATCATCTTTCAGAAAAGGGTCTAAAGCCAGTGTTTTCATTCTTTTAAATAGATGGCGTTTTTCCACGTGGTTAGAAAAGATGTTCGTGTGATAGCCATGGCAACTCGACTTTAATTGTTTAGCACTTAAATTTCTCGAATCATTTCTTCTTATAGGCTGAGGGATTCCCATCTACGCCATCTTCAGTTGTTAAAACATTATCACCCGAAACACCTGGAACATCAGATGCCGACGATGTGAGAAAATTTTTCCTAGATCGACTTGGTCAGTTAGTCAAGTCAGCACAAATTGCAGACAGTAAAGCATTCTTTTTCCATTCCGAGTGTACTGCCCTTCAAGAACGATTAGAATTATTGATTCAACAACAGGAAATGACTGAAACTAATTTATCAAAAAGTCACAATGAAGTTCAAAATTTACGGTCGGAATTACAGACCACACTGCTTAATTATGAAACCCAAATCAACACGATGTCAGAACACCTTGCTTCCATTATTGATCAGTTGGCAGCTAAACAAGAAGAGAATGATGCCTTGAAGTCACAGTTGAATTCTAAAAGGTAAATTTATGTTCTGTTTAAATGTTACTACTACTAACAAGTCAGTGCGATGGCAAGTTTGTCTTAGATCAACACAGATACACAGGCTCCCCTTTCTCTCCAACCTACTCCTTCTCCCACCCTTGAATTATGGCTCCCTTCAGATCTTCCCAAATGATCTCTTCCGACTCTGTTCGGGGACAACTTGCTTTTCATTTGGTAGAATTTTCACTGTCTAAAAATAATTCCTCATTGTTTTACGTTTTGTTGTTTTTATTTTTGGTTGGCCTCTGATGGATGGTCAAAAAACACGGTTTTTGATAATTTATCGGCCCTCTTCCTTGAAACATGATCTAGCCATCTAAACCTTTCGTTCGTTGTAGCCCTGGAAGACTGCGCTGTGTTTGATAAGCATAGGACGAAAAATATCGTGTGTATTATCTGAATGTTTCTAATCGTGCTTGACTTGTCTGTGTCTAGGCCCAAAACTGTCACATTTGTTCTTCTATTTATGATTTATTTTTGTTCCTTGGAATAAAATTGTACCTGTGCCACATCCTTATGGTGTGTATGTACCGTTGCGGAGCATATTTATGTTTCTGTTGCACATTGTCTGTCATGCATAAATGTCTTGGTGCGTGCTTGCTGGAGCCGTAGGAAGAACGGTCTCACGTCTCGCCTGAACTGAAAAAACGAGACATCTTGTATCTCTGTAATTAGCCAGTTTACAATAAAAAAAAATCTCTTTGTGCCATATGCGGTTTTATCTCCCCTTTTCTCGCCAACACTACTCAGTGCTAAAGATTAATCAGTTCGTATTATGATATTTATAATATGCTGTTATTATTGCATGTTTTTTTATATTTATGTGATATTATTCTGATATTTATAATATTATTGTAATATTTATTAACACTGACCTTTGCGCCTCCTCCTCAACGACCCGCTCTTTACGCTAAAGTTTTTTACTGTTTTAAAAGTAGAGTTTAGAGAAAGAGTCAAACTTTAGCGTAAAGAGTGGGGCATTGAGGATGGAACAGCCCATTTTACATACGGAGTAATTTCTGTTCGTTTTAAGTTTTAATATCGCTCCTTACTTTCAGTTAAAAAAACTTCTTTTTTTTATTTAATATATTTAAGAAGCGATTCCAGTGTCCCATACCAATCGACCATACTCATACCAACCAATTATCCTCATTCTATTGCTTCATCCACCCATTCATCTCTTCCAAACCTCCTCGGATTAATTTTATTCTTTGTTGCTTTTAATTCTCAAAAAACAAATTAAATGATCCTTCCCACCTCCGTGCTTAGGGCAAAAATAAGGACCCACCTTTAATCTCGTCCTTCCCAAAAGTTTCTCTTACCACCAAGTGGTAATAAATCTCCTCTTACAAAAATATCTGCTTCACTTCAGTATAGGAATACACTTTAATTCTTCCTCATTGAGCCTTGCCTCAAAGAAGAAATACTCCCCCTCATACTTGCTAAGGCTTATTCATCGGAATTTGATATTTAATTCCTCCTAATTTGATAATTATGGAGCAAATCCAACAGTCTGTGCAGCTCATTGCCATTTCTTGCTACCAGCACTGCATCACCTGAAAAAAGAATTAGTTTATACGATGCTTCTGCAATAGGTTTTACTACTACTACTACTAACAACTCACCGCAGCACCAAGCTGCCTGAGGCCAGCACAGCTACGCACGCTCCTGCTCCATCCCAATTTATTCAAAGCTACTTCTTCAAACCCTCTTAGGAAGATCCCATTTCCTTTAAATCTTTCTTTATGACATCCTCCCACCCCAGACGAGGACAATATGCTTTCCGTTTAGCCCTAGATGGTTGGCCAAAAATGACAATCTTCGACAATCCTTCATCCTTCATCTGCAGAACGTGCCCTAGCCATCTCTACCTTTCTTTCATTATAGCCCTAGAAAGCGGGATTGAACCACATTTTTCGTATAGCCTACTGTTTGAAGTACGGTTAGTCAGCCGGGTACCCAGAACAATCCGTAGACAACTTCTCTTCAAAACATCTAGCAAATCTTCATCTGCTTTTCGAAGCGCCCATGCTTCACCTCATATTTGACCACAGTCATCATTATATGACAGTACTCTAATCTTGCTTATTTTAAGCTTTCAATATTCTAATCTTGGTTTGCAGAATTGTATCCCTATTCTTCCAAACTGTTTTTTTACTGTGAAAAAACACCCTGAGCCTTGGCTAATTCTACTTTTAACATCTTCACTGTTCCCACCGTCTTTACTAACAATACTACCAAGGTAAGTGAAGGTGCCCATCTGATCAATCTTTTCGTTACCCAGCGTCACCTTTTGATCTTCACTTATTTCTAGCCTTAGTGACTTAGTCTTCTTAAAATTAATTTTCAAATCAGCCTTTATTACGTTATATCACATCTCTTTTTTACCCCCTTTACATAGTTGGAATCAACTGGTCCAGTATTTTGTCACCGAGTGTGTGCATGGAAATCCATTTCGCTTGGAATATCCCTCTCTAGTGGGAATGAGAAAAAAGAAGCGATACCAAATTTACTGTGACACAAATATTCAAAAGCTGGGCCTTCTGGTGGTCGCACTTTAGGTCGTAGATGTTTCTACTATAGTAGTTTGTCTCTATTATTACAAGAATACTTGCAAAACAGAATAATTTTTTTAAACAGTGTGTGAGGAGTAAGAAAAATACAATCCTTGTTTTCAAGCCGCTGCTTCATCTATTGGCTCCCACTTTTTATCAGTCACTTCTTTTTATGAGTCTTCGCATAGACTTACATAAAGCACAAACAATGACTGAGAACAGGGTCATAAGGATGGGTATTTACAGACCCTTGAACACACCAGAAATAAGCCGAGTGTGTTAGACTTTATCGTTGCGTGTTATAAAACAAGAATTGTGGTATTTGCCTAGATAGCTCACTGGACATAAGGAAACATGTTAAGAAAACACACCTTACTTCGCAATATGCGGAATAATCATATAACTCATTTTGCATGGGGGTAACCTTTGTCTTCACTTATTTCATTGTTTTACACTTTTTATACAAAATTTCTGAATTTTTTCGTGTATTTTCTAAGTTTTGTTTAGTTTCGAAAAACGTGCTCAGACAAACGCCCAAACGCCATCTTCATGACCTGTCCTAATTTTTCGCTATTTTTCTTTTAGCATGTAATATGAGAAGCAATTTAGTGGGCGCTGATGGTGTTTATTTTGTGTTGATGCCACTGCGGTTTGTATATAGTGGCATCTATAAAAAAAAAATTGTCGATCCCATTTGTTCCAGCACGAATTTGAAAACTGAGAAAATGCTTATTGAATCCATGCTTTTTTCAGAAATTTGGTAGAAAAAGTGTAAAACAATGAAAGAAGTGAAGATTTGCCCGCATGCAAAATTTGTTAACTGTGATTATTCTGAATATTGTTAAGTAAGCATTGTTTTCTTAGCATGTTTCCTTATGTCCTGTGAGCTATACAGGCCTTTACTAGAATTATTACCCCCGGCGCTGAAGGTAAAAGCCAGTCAATGAATTGGAAGTGTCCAGAACCCTTAAGACAAAAAAGTGGACATGTCAGGTCTGGAGTTCCTGTCAATAGTGTTTGTCATTTTTGGCGTATATGGACTCAAAATAGTTGACTAGGTTTTACAAGGTCAAACAGCTAATCAACAATACTACATTGAGAAACTGAAAATATTTCGTGAAAATATTATGCAAAACGCCACGAATTTCGCAATTATAATTGATTGCTGCAGCTGAGCCCCCCTTCCCTCCCCTTCTTGGAAATTAATCCTGTCTACGGTCTTGTTCACCGGATTTGGCTTCTCATGACCTTTTTTTCCTAATACTAAATCTTGTATCATTGGATCCCTTTTTGCTCAAGAAAAAACAGAAGTACCAAAAGCAGCGTCGAATGAGGAAGTCTGTCAATACCGAAGCAAACTGCTTTGTAACATTGTCCAAGGCTAATTGTGTAAGTAGATCTATTTATAGGAAAGGTTCTTTTTTTTTGTTTAGTGTCTAACTTCGCATCGGATTTTTTTTTTTTTTTTTTTTTTTTTTTTTTTTTTTTTTTTTTTTTTTTTTTTTTTTTTGAAGTATTTGCGTTTATCGTAAATTATTCCTTCGATGTCTTCAATAAAAAGTTCCTGTTAAAAAAAGATCTTGTTTGTATTGAATGCGGAACGACAAAATGGTATATAAATTATTAACACGGTAAGCGTTTTCTAGACGTGAATTTTAGCTCGGATTCCGTTTGAATACCGCTCATTATATATATATTTTTTCAGGCGAATTTCGTGACAAAGAGACGATTTTATGCTTCAAGTTTAATTCCATTTTTGATGTTTGACAGTGTAGTTTACATTTTTTTTTTCTTGCCTGTGATCAAAATTTTTGTTTGTTGATTGATGCTGATTTATTAAAATTACTCATTACTGTGTATGAAGTGCATTTATTTTTATTTATAGCAACTTTGTATATCTTTTTTTGCTATTTGATCGTATCTCTCTAGACTCATCCTTAGGTCGAGTCCAAGGGCCTTTTCAAATCTGCCTATATTGAAGTATCAACAACATAAAAAGAAGTAAACACTTTTTGCCCTCTGTACTCATCTTAGGGCTATTTATGCATTAAAACCGCTATTTACTTTTTTTCAGAATTTTGAGTTTTAAGGTAGTACCACATTTTCTTCTGTATTGCCACATTAAACCTTGCGAATAGATAAACAAAACTAATTATTGAAATTTGGAAATGTTTTTGTCCGTAAAAATTCAAATATTGATAAAACTTTTGACTTTTGAGAAATTTTCAAGAATTTTGAAGAAGAAAGTTGCACCTTCTTAAGATTTTGGTGTCATCTGCTTTCGCTATTTGTTGCCATTTACCATTATCAGTGTTACCAAAACTACATAGAAGCATACGGAGATTTTTTTTTTCGTTAACAATTGAATTCCTGTTTTTTCCTAATTTTTAAGATGTATGTGGTTGTGTAAATTTTCACTCAACCAATGTAGAAAGTTTTTTTTTTATCAGCTTGTGCTCGTCACGGCTAAAATAGAATTAGATTTTGATGATAATATGAAATTGTAGCTATTTTTGCGTAGGATTAATTTTGAATCTTTTCGGCTAAACGTCACAGATTTGGGCCTTATTTGCACCTAATACAAGTTTTAGAATCGTTCATTAAGTACTGGCCACCTCTCGTATTAGAAGATATGCGTAGACAGGGCAAAGAAAAAGTCAAAAGGTCACACAAAATAAAGTTTTATGGATTACTTCCAATTTTCAGTCAATTATAAGTTCCTGCCGTCGTGTCCCATGTTCAGGAAATAGTGAAACTTTTTTTCACCTCGTGATAAAATCTTCCCGTAAAGTGACACATCGAGAATATGATTGTCGTGTTATAAACAATTCTAGGCAACGGTGCTAGTGGGGGGCGGAGGCTACTCTGAGCATAAATATTGCTTTCATCATGGTGATTCTCGCAAGTCTCAGAAATATAGGCAATATAAAGAAATATTGATTATCTTTTCTAACTTAGAAAAAAAAGCGTTGGATATTAGATTTGGACCTTGAAAAACAAATTTTAAGGAAAGAACACGAATATGTGGCTGAAGTCAGTAGATTGCAATTACTATTTTCTAAGGTAAAACTGATTAACTTTTTAGGAATATTGCAGACAACGACTAAGTTAATTTTTTGGCCCTACAAAAAACTTTTTTAGCATATTTTTGAGCAAATCTAAGTTAGTTACTAATATCTTCCCTGAGAGAGGCAATGGAAAATCGGTTAAGAGTTTGACTTTGGGTACGACTGGACAACACAGGACATCGATTTTGTGTATGTCTCAAATACAAAGTAAAAATACTTCGAGCAAATAGAAGCCAATTTGGATTCTTAATTATTTTTTTTCATAAAGTCTTTCACATTGGCACGTCGGTATGATGCGTTGTGCCGGCGTGGTGATCCAGTTACGCTCGTGCTTCGTAGAGGTTTTCCATATCTACGAGAGAACCTTTCATACTTGGTGAATTATACCACGTGAAATATATTAAAAGTGGGATGAAAGTGAAGAAAATGTAATGTCAAAGAAAAAAAAATCTATAGTGTTATAGTATCAGTCTATTTTTCGCTCTTCGCCGAGCTGAACAAGTAAATCACTTAGCTTTGATTATTTGACGGAAATGAATGTTTCTTATTGCTGATTGAAAATATTTTGAACTCTTGGTTATTTGAAAACCTGTTGGTAAGATTGCGCTAGAAGTTAGAAGATGAAAGCCATACTTTTATTGAGTCCCTTGTTGATACTATCGAGAGCAGTTCCTAAGGTTGGCCGTGCCCGGTGCAAAATTAATTACAGGGCCCTCCTGTCTCAAATATAAGGAAAAAGAGACGAATCAAAATGAAAAATTTGATAGAAGGGGGCAACTCGCCAGCCGCGACTCCCGCAACCACAGTGCCTGGGGCAGCTGCCGAGGTTGCCCCCTCTTGAACGGTGCTGATGCTATCACAGTTCAACCTCTTTAGACCAGGTCTGTCTTGCACATATTTTGCCGATCTTTCCTCCAAAACTTCCATTATAAATGATCCAAATTCTCATGCTTTACGTTTTTTTGTCGTAAGCGTGACGCAGAGTTTACGTAGGTACTATGACAGGTTAACGCGTCCATATGAAGGAGAGTTAAGACTCACTATACCAACTTCAAAACGTTTCTGTTCAACATTTTTTATTTCAAAGTCACCGTGATTAGCAACGTGTCTCTATGTGGCGTCGCTGCCAAAACTGTCCTGCAAATTGACACTGGATCTCTTGTGGCCTTTTATTTACATAATTTTTTTTATTCCATTTCCATATTCGTTGTTTTTTACTTCCTTATTTTATTCCATGTAATATTTGTGCTGGGTTACCAGTCCTAAAAACTGTATACGTCTGATCCAATGTATTTTCCAAAGAGGCCCAGGAATGTTATTCCAGACACTTTATAAAAAATATTCCAGTGAGGAATATTAAGCAAGGACATACTTACGGCCGTCACCAAGAACTGGTTGTGTTGTTTTTAGGAAATAATTAAAAACAACAGCAGGTAAATCAATGAGGAGTTTTTCTAAGACATTGAAATTTTTTTAGACGTTAAATGAATATTTCGGCTCGATATCGAAGTGGTGTCCTTAGCTAAGCACAAATACGAATAAAATAAGATTTACAATAAAATGCAATCGTTAAAACTTAAATTGAGCAATCAAAACAGTCCCAAAATTATTACTTCAAAGAAGCTCAATAAGAACTGAAGAGAAAACACGAAACGAGGCAAGTCATTCAGGTTTCCACGCAATCATGCATTTTTAACACGATTCTTACTTTTTTAGCTGCTAGCCTGAAAGATATTTTTGTTAGGGGTTCATGGGTATTGGCTATTGGTTTTGTAGTAAAATTTGCTAAATCATTTTAGGTTAAATTTCCGTACAAAACATCGAGTGAGTGCTCCCCCAACTCCCTATTCAAAGAAATATTATTGTTTAGCTTAAGCTTGATTTCTATTACCTCCCGAGCCGCCTGTTTAATACCCAAATCATTATTAACAAGGGAGTTGTTTTCAAAAAGTATTACACATCTTAAACTAAAATAAAGAAAAGAAACGAACGAGTCCATATCTCTCCCTCTGCTAGGCTACCCGTCATGGCATTGCACCACCATCATCTCTCACCTGTCTAGGCTACACGCTTAAGTGGTCTTGTCTAGCCTGACCATTATTTTTACAATAGGGCTGAAATATAGTGATGCTAACATACTGTTTGAAGATGAAATAACCCAAGCAAAATTGCTTCCTAACATTCGAGTAAAAGTGAGCCTACTCCAATCGGCTAGGTGGGTTGTTCCGATTTCCAATCATTTAACCCTCCTTTTTGAAGGGTTTGAGACTTTAAAGTCAAAAGTTGACTGGTGCTGAACTATCTGCATTTTTAAGTAATTTCACTTATAAAAAGGACTGAAAATCAAAATTTTTATTTATTCAATACTAATTTTTTTTAAGCCATAACAACAATAATATACAACCATAGCAACAATATATACCATTGCTTTCCCCTTTTTTCATAGATTTAACCTATTTGGCTTCTGAATGGCTTATATAATTTTCTTAATTTTGCCGAAAAAACCGTAAACACCAACCGGTGAATTGAACTTGAAGTCCATATATTGTAAGACTTATTTTCGTTAAAAAAGGAAAATAATTTAAGTTATACCTTTTTTGCAAATCAGTTGTATAAATTTTGCATTTGATCGATAAAAAAAGGAAAAAAAATGTGACGGGAAGGAATTGTGGAAACATGTCCCTGACTTGGTGTTTTGCGGTTTTTTTATGATAAGAAGGTTTAGATGAATTATGGTCATAAGATTATTTTCTTCAGTTATCCTTTAAAATGCTGGAATAAATCATGAAACTTTAAAATTTATCAGAAGATATTAGGCTCAAATTCTCATTTTTATTCTGTGAAGTCACTGAGATATTAATCTTAAATACAAAGTTTTTAATTGTGCTGCGAATTGAAATTTGGCTGGTATATATTGACAGTATATTTTGCAGGTAATTTTAATGATTTTTTTTATTCCCGTGCTGAGTCAGAAACTTATCCGTCTTGGATAACTTTGAATCTCATCAATAATCATCAATGGACTCATCAATAATCATGTTTTGGGTAGAGATAAAGCTTTATCGTGTGTTCCCATGACTTGGGCCTTGATTAGGTGAGGATGGCGCTTGTAGCCTTATCCATGTGGACGTTCGAGCTGGGAGCTTTATTAAGCCAGAGTTGTGTAAGTAGCCTTAGCCCTATGGACGCTCAAGTTAGGACCT